>NC_057813.1:272326988-272333548 GCF_018294505.1 Triticum aestivum
GGGGGGGGGGGAAGTTCTTGTTACGATATTCTAACGAGTCATCTCGGTCTTGCTTGCTCTTATCGAAATGGTCGATCCATCACGTTGATGTTTTCATTCCTCCGCTTCAGGTCATCATGGTGAAGTCGTCCTTTTCTTAGGGAACTCCAACGTAATTACGAATAGGTAAGGGGCAGCTTGACTACGAGAGAATGCTTATGAGGGAAACAATCTGGGGATAACCCATGAATGAACATAAGATTATCTCTCGAGTTGAACATACAAAATACATCAAGAGTTAGGTACGGAGGTACCATGAGATGTTTCAAATGGATAGGCAATCGTTCGATGACTGAAACAACACGCGAAAGGGGTCCAGAGCAACGAGATTGAGTATTGCGTTTATTACCAGAATAGATCACTAGGACGGTGGTCCGTGAACTACATACAAGGCCACGCACGAGGAATAACTTTAGGAACAGGGGGGGTACAGGAGAGTCAGGTTTCGATCCTGTGGAACTGCGGGTTATGGGCCCACCATGTGGTTGAAAGTAGGAAGGGGGCCGACATTTTGCACGGTCATGATAGTAAGGTGTGTCAAAGGGTAGCCTGTCAGATATGTCGGCAACAACATCGATACCAAGGGCGAGGGACGAAGAGAACCATTTTCCTGCTCGTCAAACGAGGCGGACCAATAGGCAAGGTTCTCGTCCATCGGTGGTTACCGGAATGTCATCATCAATGGTAACAAGGTCTTACTGACAGAGTTGTACATCGAGGTGTTTGCACAAGCAGTGGATTATTACTGCTTATATCATATAGATCATAGAAAAGGTTTAAACAAACAAATGGAAGGAAATATGATCATCAGATTAAACAGAAAAATGGAAAGGAAAATATGTTTAAACACATATTTCGAGGGTATATCCTTCCCAAGGACAAGCAAAGCAAGATATCCATGACAGGATATAAAGTAGAAAACCATTTAGGTAAGGGGGGAGGAATCTCATGATATTACTCATACAACGGTGTTAGGATAATTGATAATTAAAATATAGCATCGTGCTTCAAACGTGCCTGTTGAAAATCGGAGTACCATTGACATGCTTCGAGATAGCAGTGACATGGTCTTCAGGTGAAGATCAGACTTTGGAAACACGAAGGATCCATCAAGAATAACTTGTAGAATAAGTCTTACAATTTCCTCATGGATGAATGGATAACCTTGCTGAAAAGGAATCTATAATGATAGGTCCTCCAGCCGGGGGGGGGGGACTAGGCATGACATCCCGTTACCAGGTCATCAAAGGGCCAACAACATAACTCTTGGAAAGTTGTCCCAACCATCATACCTGACCGAGATTCAGATCCAATTGGTTTAATGATACCTCAGACTCAGGATGTCCGAGAATAAAAGGTGCAACACAAATAGACGAAATGACATTTCAGGATTCTCAGGAGATGAACTATGGGAGTGGGTTCCTGAAACAATAGTTCATCATTAAACCAAGGAGAGGAGGAGGTGGCTGATGGGCTCGGCGATAATCCATCGAGATTTCCGACAAGATGGATTTCCACAATTATGTGAACAAGGAGATAACATTTATCAGATCAAATGGTATAATGATGTATGCTCGAGGAAACATACTCAATTAAACATTGGTTGTAAGGTGCACCCGAATATGGGTTGGGTCGCACGATCAATGTTAGAGTGGTGACTTGACGAACAAAAGAATTTGAATGAAACTCGACCATTACTTCAAAGCAATAGGGTTGCTAGAAGTTTTGAATTCACACCTCATGGTTCAATTGTCGGTATTCCGGTTAGAAACAACACGGGTACCAAGAAAGAATGGTGAGGGTGAGAAGTATCACCATACCAAGAATTCTTAAGAGGTGGAGTAATCCTCACGACCTTCTTGACATAAAAGATGGTAATACTCCATGGTAAAGAAGAACAAATGCTAGGTAGCAAGGAACTCGAGGTATAACACAGAACACAAACAAGTTTTTTTTTGTTGGAGGGAACGCAGTAAAGTGGTCGATGACAACACAAATCATCGAGGGCAAGGATGGTATTTCTCATCATTAATTCAATTGATATCCTGGAAGAGCATCAGAATGTAGATGGTGATCATGACACCTTTGTCGAGAGATTCCACGAAGATGTAATCGATCCGCGATCACATCAAGTCAAAAAGAATGATGAAGCTAGAGGTTATTGGAACCATAGGTACGACACAAACTTGAAATCTAGCTTGTTGTTCAAGGAGAAATGATATGACGAGGAAGTTCGACGTAAGCTTAGCTATCGTCGCAAATTGGTGCTCCGAGAATAAGGACCAGGTAGCACAGTTAGAATCATCACGACAGTGATGTAGCCAAACAGGCTAGGAATGGCGTGATCGGGTACAAACTCATACTTATAGAAGCTTACTGAAGAGTTGTTGAACCGTAGAGCGGACTCGGTTCAGTTATCGGTGTCTTTGAGTGTTTAATAACTCAGAGCCCGTGAAAAATTGGAATCAGTGGTAAGGTAGCACTTGATGAAGAACTCATAAGAAGTTATGCAGTACCATGATAATCTCGAGATACCAGGGGGGTAATACTCAACACAAGATCAAAGTAAAGGTTGGACTGGTGTATTGATCCATAGAAGACAATAGTTTTAACTTGTCCGAGAAATGGAATCAAAGAAGAACAATCAAGGACGGAACCACGGTTGCAAGGGATCAATTCACAGATACCATATGTTAGCTATCAAGGAAATAGTTATTATTACAAGAAGCTTCCATGATAGGATATACATCGCGTCCATGGGCATGAACACAAAGTTCAAGGTCGACTCCCACTTCTCCAATGCATAACCCTTCATTCACTTCTCACGTTCGATGAAGTTGCAGTGTTGAAATTTTATCTGGCGAAGCACCAGAAGAGTATGATTCGTGAAAACTTTCGAGTTCACACATAGTAAGGAAGGCATAGGTTCAACCCATCAGGGCGTCTTACGAACATATACCACAAACTTCGGGGTAAATAATACAAGCTCGAAAGTAGAGCATTGTTCAAAAGCAGATGATACAATTTACCAAAGGCATTATGTATCCGAGAAAAGGCTCACAAGTTTATTGAATATGAAGGGCGTTGTCAGATAAAATCCAACAAGGGATCTGGTGGCCCACAAGGGATCTGACGTGAGCATCGGTACTCAACTAGAGGAAGAAGATTGCAAGGAGATCAGATTATAGAAACAACTGACTAATCCAGAGCTCAAATGCAAAGGAATTATGATTTCCAAATTAAGGGAACAGAATCAATGCTCTGATTAGGGATGGATAAGTTGAATAGCCTTAGGGTACAATCAACGACAATTGGATTGGTCGAGAACCAATTCCAGTTAAAAGAATGGAAGCTCAGTCGGAAAAGTAATTTATAAGGATCAATGATGATTGCGTGTATTCGCAGCATATTGAGTCAACAGACTCAAAATGATAATGACAAGGAATGTCAATAAGATTTCTATACTTATGGGATTAATCATAGTGAAAGCAAACAAGAAATTCCAGAGCAATAGGTTGCTGAGGATTTTCGGAATATCGGGTGGTATTTCGAAGACTTTTGTGTAACCATGAACAACTGGGGGATGAGCGGATACTCGATAAGTGCGAGAATTAACCGTAGGGGTATTCAAGTGACAAAGAACAGCAAGGCAGTAAGCTCAAGGGATTATCGAAACAACGACGAGTTTTTCAGGGTATCTTGTAATAACAAGACCACTGGGGATGAATGTAAGAATAACAAATGCAAGTAGTTATCCATAAGGGTTTGCGGTGGAAGGTGAATTGCAAACGCGATGAAGACAAGTTCTCGGGTTAACAGTGGAGAGTATCTTCAGGGTCTTCTGGTGCAGCAGACGATCATTAGTAATAAGGGGCTCTCCGAGTGAAAGTGATAACGAGATCCTAATGTTAGATTTAATAAACTTCATTTAACCCGAATAGAGGAGAGATCAGAGTCCCAGAGTAAAGGTCGAGGAGTAAAAGATCCTACTACCACCCGATGGCGACGTGGGCCCGTAAGGCACACAGCCAAGTTAGTAAAAGTTTTTGTAATGTCTAGACTCGACTTCGGCCAAGGAGTGTGGAAGGGGGATTCCTACAGGCAGTCGGCTCTGATACCAACTTGTGACGCCCCCGATTCAATCGTACACTAATCATGCACGCAAACGTGTACGATCAAGATCAGGGACTCACGGGAAGATATCACAACACAACTCTAAAAACATAAATAAGTCATACAAGCATCATAATACAAGCCAGGGGCCTCGAGGGCTCGAATACAAGTGCTCGATCATAGACGAGTCAGTGGAAGCAACAACATCTGAGTACAGACATAAGTTAAACAAGTTTGCCTTAAGAAGGCTAGCACAAACTGGGATACAGATCGAAAGAGGTGCAGGCCTCCTGCCTGGGATCCTCCTAACTACTCCAGGTCGTCGTCAGCGGGCAGCACGTAGTAGTAGGCACCTCCGGTGTAGTAGGGGTCGTCGTCGACGGTGGCGTCTGGCTCCTGGACTCCAGCATCTGGTTGCGACAACCAGAAAGAAAGGAAAGGGGAAAAAGGGGGGAGAAAGCAACCGTGAGTACTCATCCAAAGTACTCGCAAGCAAGGAACTACACTACATATGCATGGGTATATGTGTAAGGAGGCCATATCAGTGGACTGAACTGCAGAATGCCAGAATAAGAGGGGGATAGCTAGTCCTATCGAAGACTACGCTTCTGGCAGCGTCCGTCTTGCGGCATGTAGAAGAGAGTAGATTAAAGTCCTCCAAGTAGCATCTCCAAGTAGCATCTCCAGTAGCATCGCAAAGCATAATCCTACCCGGCAATCCTCTCCTCGTCGCCCTGCGGAAAAGCGATCACCGGGTTTTCTGTGGAACTTGGAAGGGTGTGTTTTATTAAGTATCCGGTTCTAGTTGTCATAAGGTCAAGGTACAACTCCAAGTCGTCCTGTTACCGAAGATCACGGCTATTCGAATAGATTAACTTCCCTGCAGGGGTGCACCACATAACCCAACACGTTCGATCCCATTTGGCCGGACACACTTTCCTGGGTCATGCCCGGCCTCGGAAGATCAACACGTCGCAGCCCCACCTAGGCAAAACAGAGAGGCCAGCACGCCGGTCTAAACCTAAGCGCACAGGGGTCTGGGCCCATCGCCCTGAGCACACCTGCACGTTGCGAGGGCGGCCGGAAGCAGACCTAGCCTAGTAGGCGTTCCAGTCCAATCCGGCGCGCGCCGCTCCGTCGCTGACGTCTGAAGTGCTTCGGCTGATACCACGACGTCGGGATACACATAACTACTCCCACGTAGATGGTTAGTGCGTATAGGCTCGTAGCCGACTCAGATCAAATACCAAGATCTCGTTAAGCGTGTTAAGTATCCGCGAACGCCGAACAGGGCCAGGCCCACCTGTCTCCTAGGTGGTCTCAACCTGCCCTGTCGCTCCGCCACAAAGTAACAGTCGGGGGCCGTCGGGAACTCAGGCCCACCACTACCTGGATGGAGCCACCTGTCCTTTCAGCCCCCTCGTCAGAATCACTTGCGGGTACTCAATGAGCTGACCCGACTTTAGTCACCATCTGTATAGTATGTATGTATGTATAGTATATACCCGTGATCACCTCCCAAGTGATCACGACCCGATAGTATAGCAAGGCAGACTGACAAGAATGTAGGGCCAATGATGATAAACTAGCATCCTATGCTAAGCATTTAGGATTGCAGGTAAGGTATCAACAGATGTAGCGACAATGTCAGGCTATGCATCAGAATAGGATTAACGAAAGCAGTAACATGCTACACTACTCTAATGCAAGCAGTATAGAGGAGAATAGGCGATATCTGGGGATCAAGGGGGGGCTTGCCTGGTTGCTCTGGCAAGGAGGGATCGTCAACACCGTAGTCGAACTGGGGTCGCCGGCAGTCTCGGGGTGTACCGGAAAGAAGTAACGGAGGGGAACACAATAAATAACAGAGCAATCAAAGCATCACAAAGCGTAACATGGCAATACGCGGTCTAGAGTGACCTAACGTGATACTAGGTGGTACCGGCGAAGGGGGGAAACATCCGGGAAAGTATTCCCCGTGTTTCGTGTTTTCGGGCAGAGGAGCCGGAGGGGGAAAGTTGCAGGTTCGATAGGTTAGGGGGGGTGTGGCGGACGAACGGACTGCGTATCCGGATTCGTCCCGCCGTTCTGAGCAACTTTCATGTTGAAAATATTTTAATCCGAGTTACGGATTAAAAGATATGATTTTCTAAAGATTATATTAATTTCTGGAATTTAATTAATTAATTATTTAATTCGAAAATGAATTTATGACGTCAGCATGATGTCATGCTGACGTCAGCAGTCAACAGGGTTGACTTGGTCAACCTGACAGGTGGGTCCCGTTCGTCATTGACTGTTTAGTCTAATTAATGTTTAGCTAATCTAATTACTATTTAATTAAACTAATTAGTTAATTAGGTTAATCTAATTATGATTAATTAACTTAATTAATTCCTTAATTAATT
>NC_057813.1:272334839-272336812 GCF_018294505.1 Triticum aestivum
TTTTTTTATTCTATTTCTTTTCAGTTTTCTTTTATTTTTGTTTTATAAAATATAAAAGTTGTATCTTAAATAGTAACACTAATTATACCTCTGCCACAAAAAGGTTTAACCCCCAAATAATATAGTTTAGTATTTTATAAAATACCAACACATTTATTTATTTGTTTTACCGACAGTTTTAATTAATTGAATGCATTTAGACATTTTATAAAAATGTGGTTCCTCCACCAACATTACTTATGAATTATTTGTTACATTTAGAACATTTTAGTTTTGACTTTTGAAAACTTTAACTGTTTGACTTTATTTTGAATTTGAATTTGAATCGGTTTCGAACCAATGTGAGTTTAGCAACAGTAATCGTGGTGACGTGGCATCATTAGCAAAGGTTTACTGTAGCTTGATTATCCGGGCGTCACAATGGTGTTCCACTGGAGATCAATTCAGACCATGGCAGTCTTTTCACTTCTCATTTCTGGGAGAGTTTCCAAACTGCCATGGGAACCCATCTTTCCTTCAGTACCGCTTTCCACCCTCAGTCGAGTGGTCAGGTGGAACGGGTCAATCAAATTCTCGAAGACATGCTTAGAGCTTGCGTTATCTCATTCGGTATGGATTGGGAGAAATGTCTTACTTTTGCCGAGTTTGCTTACAACAATAGCTATCAATCCAGCCTCAAGAAAGCTCCTTTTGAGGTTATCTATGGACGAAGATGTCGAACACCTTTGAACTGGTCAGAAACCGGTGAAAGACAATTCTTTGGACCGGACATGATCCAGGAGGCAGAAGAGCAAGTTCGCATCATTCGTGAGAATTTGAAAACAGCCCAGTCTCGTCAAAAGAGCCAGTATGACCGTCGTCATAAGGAAGTGGCTTATGAAATTGGCGACAAGGCTTACCTTCAGGTTACTCCTTTGAAGGGTATCCATCGCTTCGGTATCAAGGGCAAGTTGGCTCCTCGTTACATTGGTCCTTTTCGTATTCTCGCTAAACGAGGAGAGGTTGCCTACCAGTTGGAACTACCCCCACATCTTTCTCGAGTTCATGATGTCTTCCACGTCTCTCAACTCAGGCGTTGCTTCTCGGATCCTATCCGCGGAGTGGACCACGAAACACTTGATCTTCAAGATAACCTCACATACCGAGAGTACCCGGTTCGCATTCTTGATCAAGCAGAGCGTGTTACCCGACGTCAGAACATCAAGTTTCTCAAAGTTCAGTGGTCTCATCATTCCGAGAGAGAAGCTACTTGGGAGCGAGAAGATCGTCTTCGACTGGAGTACCCCGCTTTCTTTCCGTCGACCCCTGAATCTCGGGACGAGATTCTTTCAAGTGGGGGCGAGTTGTCACATCCCTAGTCTGGTATGACCTAGACTAGCTAGTCATTTGTGCATCATGTTTAAATTTTCAGTTAAATTTGAAATGAGGATTGGTGGAACCCTCAGAATCATTTTGAAAATGACCCAAATAAAAATTTCTCCAAAAGGGTCCAAGAAAATGCTCATGTTGCTCTCTGAAAATATTGGACAGAGATAAAAATCAAACCAATATTTTTAGGAGCTCATGGATATTTATTTTGGCCAATTGGATTAATCCGATAAATATTTGCATTGGAAATATATTAGTTATATATATTAATATGTGTCCAAAAATTATGCCACCTGTTGGGGAGCTCTGGAATAATATAGCTAGCTCCTGCAAAAATTGGCATAAGGTAATTAAATGATTTAATATTTTAATTAAATCAAAACAAATGTCAGAAAAATTAGAAAACAGTAAAAGAGGGAGACTTACCTGGGCCTCCTCCCTGTGCAGCTCAGCAGCAGCAGGCCGGCCCAGCCAGCAGGCGGCCCAGCCCGCCTCCTCCTCTGTCGACTTCATCCTCGACAGAGGGAGTGGAGCGTGCCCGGCGCGCGCGCGCCACCGCGCCACGCCACCAGCCTCCCTGCTTGCCTGGCGCCCTCCTCGTCGCC
>NC_057813.1:272336983-272360263 GCF_018294505.1 Triticum aestivum
TCCCCCCTCCTCTGCTCTCTCTCTCGCGCGCAGCCGAGCGGAGCTCATCGCCGCCGTCCACCGTAGCCGTAGGCACCGCCTCCCCCTCGCCTCTCCGACACGCGCAGGAGCTCTGCACCCTCGCCCTGAAGCTCTCCGTCAAGCCACAAGACGCCGGATGCCCTGTGGAGCCGCCGTCGCCGTCGTCTTCCACCTCGGGCTCCGACCACCACCGCCGTCGATTCGCCGCACGCAGGACGTCCCCGAGCCCGCTTCGACGCCCGCTGCAACCGCGGTGAGCTCCGCCACCGTTCCCCTCTCTCCATTTAGCTGCCCGCTCGCCGTAGCCCTCCTCCCCACCACGGCCGAAGCTTCTCACCGCCGTCCATGTCGCCGTCGTCGTCTCGGCCCGCCTCCGCCCAAACCAAGCACCCCATCGTGCTCCCGATGCCACGAGGGTGCCGCCGAGCCCCTCAGGTGGCCTCCCCGTGCCCCGCAGCCCGTTTCCGCTCGAAGCCGAGCTCCGGCCGCCGCCGCGAACTTTGCTCCGGTGAGCTCCGTCCTCCCCCGCTCCTCCCACCTGCCCCACCAGATGCGCGAGAGCCCGGGCTACGCCCCGGTGCTCTCCGACGCCGCCCCCGTGGCATGTTTCCGGACGCCGCCGCGTCCAGAGGTCGCCGCCGACGACCTCGCCGGCCTGACGGGTGGGCCCCGTCGGCCAGGTGATTAGCTTAGTGCTAATCACCGTTAACTAACCCCCCCTGACACTAACAGTGGGCCCCAGCGCCACTAACCTTTTTAATTAGGATTAAACTAACCATGTTTAACCCCCTGACACTGACGTGTGGACCTCACACGTCAGGTTTGACCCCAGTCAGCCGTAGTTGACTGCTGACGTCGTGCTGACGTCATGCTGGCGCAATATATATTTTCTAGAATTAAAATAATTCAGGAAATTCCAGAAATTGATTTAAACTTCAAAAATTCATAGAAATTCAACCGTAGCTCAGATTGAAATAATTTATATATGAAAAATTATCAGAAAAATGTAATCTATCCATCTGTACTAGTTTCATGCATGACAAACCAACTTATACATGCTGAATATGAGAAAACACATTATGGCATATATAAGAGCTTACTTTGGAGATGCATTTGAGCTTATGGTTCAAATGGACTTCACACCAAATGATTACTAGTTGCATTAGCTCAAACAACAACACATCTTCATGCCATGTTCATGCATCATATTGTTGCATATGTTTGTGTATTGATTGCCGGCACCGTTCCTTCTCGATAGGTCCTGCACCGGAGCTGTTCCAGAGTACCTGTCTATGAAGCAGTGCCTCCCTTGTTGTTTTACCAGGCAAGCAAACCACCTTGTTCATTTCGATAAAACCCTACTCTCTCGCTCCTGCTCTCAGTTATTGCATTAGGACAACAACGATTCATCTGTTACTTTGTGCTGTGGTAGTTGAACCCGTTCCTCTGCATGACCTGTCATTGCCACAGTAAATAGTTGAAACCCACTAGCATGTGTAGGAGTTGATTGAGCCATGTTGTGTTCCTACCATGCTATGCCTGCTATTGCTTAGAGTTGTGTCAGGTCTGATTCATTGGGAATGAATTGGAGTGTTACGATATGTTCTGGTGCTGAGAGTTAAGTGTGTGAACACGATTTGGTAAAGGTAGCGGTGAGAGGCCATGTAGGAGTACATGGCGGGTTGTCTCACTGGAACCGTCCTTAAGCACTGAGTTCTATGTATGTTGTCCAATGACTCGATACTACCATACATTGGGATCCTTAATTGACTCTCTCGACTTATTATCCAACTTGGTCTCTGTCCAGGAGTCGCAACTAGTTTCTGGTGTTTGTAGGTAGTGCTATTTTTCTACCAAGTGGCACCCGGCAGGGTGGGCTTGGGACAGACTAGGCACAGGTGGCACGGTGTACCAAGTGGCACCCGGATGGTGGGCTTGGGAACCCTGCTCACATCGTTTGGGGCCGTGAGCGACACCCCGGCCGGATCTCCTTGCGGATGGAACCCGAATAGGCGATAAACCTGGACTAGAGTCTTGTGTGGTTAGTCAGGTCGTGGCCGACACCCTCGCCAGGCTTCCGCTTGAAGGTTGCCGAGATACATGACGTGTACATGGCGGTAAGTGGCGAGAGCGTGTGTGAAGAAGTACACCCCTGCAGGGTTAACATGATCTATTCGAATGGCCGGGTCCGCGGATATGGACTTCTTGGATGCTTACATGGTACATAGACAACTTGAAGTGGATACTCTAAAAGGCTCAAGACAAGTGTGAGTGCTATGGATGGCCTTCTCGTAGGGAGACGGGGATGAATCCATAGTAGTGTATTGTGTGGTGATTAGTGGACTCGTGTACGTTGTCTCACCTCAAGAGTTTCTGGTAGTCGTAGAACAGGATAGCCACAGAGTCAAAGCTGGCTTGCTGCAACTAAACCCCACATTACCCTCTTGATACCAATGCATGTATGATAGGATCTGATGTAAGTCTTGCTGAGTACCTTTGTACTCATGTTGCTTTATTTATGTTTTTGCAGCGGAGACTTCGGTCTTATTAGTGTTCTCGTGGACTTCGACGAGTAGCTTGTACCTCAGCTACGATCTTGATCGGACGTGGTAGATAGTCAGGCTTTCAGCCTTTTTCATTTATAGATGTCTGTACTCAGACATGTAATGCTTCCGTTTGTTGCTGGAGTGCTCTGAATGTTGGGTCATGTGACCCCTGGTTGTAATAACGCTATGGTGACTCTTCTGAGCCTTTATCTATATGAGTTGTTGAGTTATGCTGTGATGCCATGTTGTACAGCACATACTTGCATGTTATGCGTACGTGTAATGTGTATTGCTATGTGTGGGATCTGACTATCTAGTTGTTTATCCTTAGTAGTCTCTCTTACCGGGAAATGTCTCCTAGTGCTTCCACTGAGCCCTGGTAGCTTGCTACTGCTCCGGAACACTTAGGCTGGCCGGCATGTGTCCTTCTTCGTTCCTGTGTCTGTCCCTTCGGGCAAATGTCACGCGATGAATACCGGAGTCCTGTTAGCCTGCTACAGCCCGGTTCACCGGAGTCCTGTTAGCCCAGTGCTATAGCCTGGATTCACTCGCTGTTGACCGACACGTTCGATGCTGGGTCATGGATGCCTGTCCCTATAAGTTAGTGCCACTTTGGGTTTACGACTAGCCATGTCAGCCCGGGCTCCTTATCATATGGATGCTAGCGACACTGTCATATCCGTGTGCCAAAAGGCGCAAACGGTCCCGGGCAAAGGTAAGGCGACACCCGTGGGGATACCGTGCGTGAGGCCGCAAAGTGATATGAGGTGCTACATGCTAGATCGATGTGGCATTGAGTCGGGGTCCTGACAGAAATTGTGGATATGCTAGATGAAATAAATCTCGCAAGATGAAATTTGGGGTTCCGATATGATGTCTTGACGGACGCACTAGCCACTACGAGCGAAGACAAATAAAAGTAGCAATAGGTAAACTTCTCTAAACATAACCCGAGTCTAAACCGTAATAGATGACAACTATTTATTAAGAGTTGATGCAGCTGAATACGTTGTCAGAACGATCCGACGGCCGAGTACGTCTAGAATTCCAGGTCTCGTACTCCTGATAAAAACACTTGGTGCAGCCCAAAATCCTATGGCCCATGTCTTGATTAAGTCAAAAGAAATTCCCTTGGCCCATGTGCATGCTAGAAGACGTGCATGATTTTCTTCTGGAGTTTGGTTGTTGCATCATTGCATATACTTCTCATCTTCACACATGCCTTATAAAAATATTGTATGATTCTGCATATAATAAAACAAAGTGTTGTACTTTCTTATTTAATAACAAAATATTATAAATTATTCTTATTATTTGAAATCACCTGGCAAATATATATTCTTGTAATTTTGGTAGTATCCGAGGTAGTCATGTCAGTATCATGTTGTTAGACAACTACGAACCTACAAACTATGAGGAAGTGATGATGAGCCCGGATTCCAAAAAATGGCTTGAGGCTATGAAATCCAAGATAGGATCCATGTATGAGAAAAACTATGGACTTTGGTGGACCTGCCCATTGATCGGCAGGCCATTGAGAACAAATGGATCTTTAAGAAGAAGACAGATGCTGATGGTAATTTCACCGTCTATAAAGTTCGACTTGTCGCAAAGGGTTTCCGACAAATTCAAGGAGTTGACTACGATGAGACTTTCTCACTAGTAGTGATGCTTAAGTCTGTTAGAATTATGTTAGCAATTGCTGCATATTTCAATTATGAAATCGGGCATATGGATGTCAAAACCGCTTTCCTTAAGGAAGAGTTGTATATGATGTGACCTAAAGGTTTTGTGGATCCTAAGGATGCTAAAAAGGGTATGCAAGCTCCAGTGATCCATCTATGGATTAGTGCAAGCATCTCAGAGTTGGAATATACACTTTGATGAGGTGGTCAAAGCTTTTGGGTTTATACGAAGTTTATGAAGAAACTTGTATTTACAAGAAAGTGAGTGGGAGATCTATAGCATTTCGGATAGTATATGTGGATGGCATATTGTTGATTGGAAATAATGTAGGATTTATGAAAAGCATAAAGGGTTGTTTGAAAGGAGTTTTTCAAAGGAACACCTGTGTGAAGCTGCTTGCATATTGGGCATGAAGATCTATAGAGATAGAACAAGACACTTGATAAGACTTTCACACAGCACATACCTTGACAAGATTCTGAAGGAGTTCAAAATCGACCAGTCAAAGAAGGAGTTCTTTCCTGTATTGTAAGGTGTGAAGTTGAGTAAGACTCAAAGCTCGACCACGATAAAAGAAATAGAAAGGATGAAGGTCATCCCCTATGCCTCAGCCATATGCTCTATAGTGTATGTCATGCTTTGTACCATACTTGATGTGTGCCTTGTCACGAGTCTGGCAAGGGGGTACATGAGTGATCCAGGCGCAGTCAAAATTATCCTTAGAGGACTAAGGAAATGTTTCTCGGTTATGGAGGTGATAAAAAGTTCGTCGTAAAGGGTTACATCAATGCAACCTTTGACATCGATCCAGATGATTATGAGTCACGAACAGGACACGTATGGTGGAGCAGTCATTTGGAAGAGCTCCAAGGGGAGCGTGGTAGCAGCACCTATAGTATGACATAGAGATCTGCAAAGTACACACAGATTTGAATGTTACAGACCTGTTAACTAAAACCTCCCTCACAAGCAAAACATGATAAAACCCCATAACTGATTGGGTGTTAATCACATCGATATGTGAACTAGATTATTGACTCTAGTGTATGTGGGAGATTGTTGGAAAGTATTCCCTAGAGGCAATAATTAAATTGTTATTTTCATATTTCCCATTCATGATAAATGTTTATTGTTCATGCTAGAATTGTATTGACTGGAAGCTTAAATACATGTCTGAATACATAGACTACACCATGTCCCTAGTATGCCTCTACTAGACTAGCTCATTAATCAAAGATGGTTACAGTTTCCTAATCATAGACATGAGTTGTCATTTTATAACAGGATCACATCATTAGGAGAATGATGTGATGGACAAAACCCAACTGTAAGCTTAGCATCAGATTGTTTAGTTATTTGGTACAACTTTCATCATGTCAAGTATCTGTTCCTTAGACCATGAGATCGTGCAACTCCCTGACACCGGAGGAATACTTTGTGTGTATCCAAACATCACTTCATAACCGTGTGATCATAAAGGTGATCTGCAAGTATCTCTGAAGGTGGTTGTTGGGTTGGCATGGATCGAGACTGGGATTTGTCACTCCGTGTGACAGAGAGATATCTCTGGGCCCTCCGTGTAATACAACATCATAAAGAGCTTGCAAGAAATGTGCCTAATGAGCTATTCACGGGATCTTGTATTACAGAACGAGTAAAGAGACTTGCCGGTAACTAGATTGAACTAGGTATGGAGATACCGACGATCGAATCTCGGGCAAGTAACATATCGCCCCACAAAGGGAATTGCATACGGGATTGACTGAATCCTTGACATCATCATTCAACCCAGAAAGATCTTCGTGGAATATGTAGCAACCAATATGGGAATCCAGGTCCCGCTATTGGTTGTTGACCGGGGAGGTGTCTCGGTCTTGTCTACATGTTTCTCGAACCCGTAGGGTCCGCACGCTTAACGTTTGATGATGCCGGAGTAGTTTTGGGATATGTGTATTTGTAACCGAATGTTGTTCGGAGTCCTGAATGAGATCCTGGACATCACAAGGAGCTCCGTAATGGTCCGGAGGTAAAGATTCATATATAGGAAGTCTTGTTTTGGTCGCCGAAAAAGTTTCGGGCATTATCGATACTGTACCAGGAGTGCCGAAAGGGGTCTGGGGGGTCTACCTGCCCCGGGGGCCCACATGAGCTGTAGGGCACCCTGGCCTACATGGTCTAGGGGAACCAGCCCGAAGGGGCCCATGCACCTGGAACAAGGAAAAGGGGAAGAGTCCTAAGGGGGGAAGGCACCCCCTAGGTGCCTTGGGGAGGGAGGATTCCTCCCTAGGCCGGCGCCCCCTCCCTTGGAGGAGGGGCCAAGGCTGCACCCCAGCCCTCCCCCTTGCCTCCTATAAATAGTTGGGGAGAGGGAGGGGCTGGACACACCAAATCCCATGCCCCAGCAGCAGCCCTACCTCTCCCAAAACTCTGTTTTCTCCTCAGATTGGTTCCAGCAGCGTTTGGTGAAGCCCTGCTAAGATTGAACCACCACCATCTCCACCACACCGTCGTGCTGGTTGATACTCCATCTACTTCTCCTCTCCTGCTTACTAGATTGATAAGGAGGAGATGTCATCGAGCCGCACGTGTGCTGAACGCGGAGGTAGATCGGATTGGACCGTGATTGGATTGCGAAGAGTATGACTACATCAACCGCGTTATATACGCTTCCACTTTAGGTCTACAAGGGTATGTAGACACACTCCACTCTCGTTGCTTTGCATCTCCTAGATTAGATTTTGGGTGTTTCGTAGGATTTTTTTGTTTTTCTTGCAACATTCCCCAACATTATTGCCACCAACAAGTTGTACGCGGACTTAACGGAGAATAGACCATGCATGTTAAAATGCCAGCTCCAAAAATCCTGGATGGCTCAAGTACACAACGGGATCCCCGGGATAACTCGTGAGTCCGTTGTCATGAACACCTCCTCCACACGATCCTTCTTCCATGTTGCAGTTGTATGGTCAATAAGCTGGAACACTAAGGTCAGAGGGTCGGTAACACGACAGCCATACGGTCTCATATTCTCCTCTCTGGGAAACCATGAATCATTCCAAATATCCGTGGAGGCACCATTGCCTATCTGTTTTATCAAGACTAACTTGAGTGTATCCCGTCCTTCAATAATCGCCCTCCAGATTTGGCTAGGGTGTCCTCCCGAGTTGGCTTGAAAGACTGAGGAATCAGGGTAGTAGATGATCTTGATGAGACGTACACTCAAAGTCTTTGGATTTTGTAACAAACGACATGCCTGCCTAGCCAACATTGCCAAGACAACCCATCCCTTTGGGTTGCGTCATTGTCTTCCAGGAAACCCAATGTGGCTTTTGTTTCCCATCCTTGGTTCCCCACTAGAATTTCCTAATGAGCATATTCAAGTGTTCACACAATCCTCTTGGCAATTTAAAACAAGACATGGAGAAGACTGGGACTGCCTGGGCCACAGATTTCACTAGGACCTCCTTTCCTGTAGTTGATATTTGGAAGTACCGTCTTTTGACCCACCAATATCAGATGGCATTCCAAGATACTTCTCATTTAGTGTTTCATTTGTAACTTTTAGCACACCTCTTATTTTCCAGCCTAGTGCTCTCTGGAACCCCCTTGCTGAAGAAGATAGAGGATTTTAAGAAGTTAATCCACTGCCCTGATGCTTGGCAATAGCTACTCAGCACTTGGTTCACCTATGTACCTCCAACATTGTTAGCCTTGAAAAATAGCAGGCAGTCATCAGCGAATAAAAGATGGTTTATCGGTGGCACTGATGGTGCCACTTGTAGATCATGCATGTTTGATGACTCTCCTTTTGATTTTAGTAGGCACAAAAGGCCCTCTACTGCTAAAAAGAACAAGTATGGATATATTGGGTCCCCTTGTCTGATTCCATGATATGGTTGAAATTCCTCCATTTTTCTTCCATTAAACATAACTGGAAACTTTATTGTAGTAACAAGGTTCATAACAATATTTACCCATCTATCAGTAAAGCCTAGTTTTAGCATGATAGCTCTAAGATAAGGCCACTCAATCCTTTCATAGGCCTTCATCATATCCAGTTTTAATGCACATGACTGATGTTTCTTTGCTCTATTGCCCTTCATAAATTATAGACACTCATATCCGTGATGATGTTGCTAGTGATTAACCTGCCAGGCACAAAAGTGGACTGCTCTTCCAATACTATCTCGAGTAAAACCACCTTCAGTCTATTAGATATCACTTTGGAAGCAATTTTATAGAGCACATTGCATAGAATGATTGGTCCAAATTGTGAAAGCAGTGTAGGATTTTTTACCTTTGGGATCAAAACCAAAATAGTTTCATTAATGTAGGATGCCACTTTCGTGCCATCAACAATTTTTAAGACTGCATTAGTAACCTCATTACCGCATACATCCCAATGCCTCTGGAAAAAATGTGTAGGGTACCCATCAGGTCCTGGCGCCTTTGTGGGGGACTTTTGGAAGAGTGTCATCTTCACATCTTTTTGAGAATATGAAGCATTTAGGGAATCATTCATACTCCGGGTAACCTTTTTAGGTATTGTTTCAAGGACCTGTTCAATATTGTTAAACCCTTCTGATGCATACAACTATTTATAAAAGGAAGTGGCTAAAGACTCCATCTCAAGAGCATCGTCTGTTATCTGACCATCCGGGCGTTGCAATGCTTTAATTTGATTTTTCCGCCCTCGTCCGCAGACACGGAGGTGGAAGAAGTATGTATTTTATCGTCTTCCACTCCTCCCTTTATCACTGACGCCAAAGAATTTCCTCACGATGATAAAGCTCCATGAGATGGTCTGAAACCTTGATTTCCTTGCGAGATGAGCCTGACCTCACTTAGGATGTATGTAGAATATCAAGCTCTTTCTTTAATCTACTAATCTCCTACTTGACATTGCTGAAATGTACCTAATCCCGGGTGGAAAGGTCACCTAACAGCAATTGTAGCTTATCCCGAATAGTAGAGACAGAGTCTCCCGGTGTGCGCGCCCATGCAGAGCCAATCACTGCCGCAAGGGACTCATTTCTCTCCCATGCAACTTCATATTTAAAAGGCCGCAGGCCCCTCTTGCACGCATGCATGTCTATGAAGCATAATAGGATAGGTATATGATCAGAGCTTTCTGCCAATTTGTGCTCAAGTGTAGCGTCTAGGAAAGCAAGCATCCACGCTGGAGTGGCAACACAATGATCTAGCCTGACTCTTGTAATTGTACTGCCTCCAGCTTTTTTCTCCCAAACCCAGTCTAAAACCTTGTAGCCTATGTCAGAGAGTCCACATGTGTCCAACACATTGCGAAAGGCATCCATCTGAGCTTGACTCCGCTGCCCTACCCCTTCATGTTCATTAGCATGGAGCACCTCATTAAAATCTGATATCACGACCCAAGGTAAATTGTTGGTTCTGACAATGCCTCTTAGCATGTTCCATGTCTTGTATCTTTTGTTTACCTATGCCTCTCCATACACAAACATTATTCTTGTATGCGATTCTACCATTTCAGCAACAATGAAATCTATGTGATACTCAGAGTAACCAATAACTTCGTTTTATTTCCTCATTCCAGAAAATACCAATACCACCACTCCTACCGTTACTGCTTACAGCAAAGCTTTTATTGTACCCTAAAGTTCCTGCCATATTCTCTACTCTAGAGCCCTCTATTTGGGTTTCAAGGATACAAACGATAGAGGGGGAAAGTTGCTTCGAGAGGACTCGAAGCTCACGAACTGTCGCAGGCTTGTCGGCCCCGTGACAGTTCTAAACTAGGGTACTCAATGAGCTAGGTGGGATCCCCCTTGGGGGCCCACCAAACATGCATCAGAAGTCTTGTTCCCTTTGTTGTACTTCCCGCTATTCTTGTCACTAACTATTGGTGTAGTTCTATTCCTCTTGGGCTCCTGTTTCGAGGAGGGGCTTGAAGGTACAGTAGTCTGGTCGGTTTTACCACCCTCAGTGAGTAGTGGAGTTTTCCCTGTGAGGTTCACAGATGGATCAGTGACCTGAGAAACACTCCTCTTCCTGCTATCCACATCCAGCATCTCTAAATCATGACCGTCCTCATATTCTGTGCGAATAGGATCCTTTTGCGACTGTCCATGCCCAGGTCCGTGACCCATTCTACCCCTTCCTTTCCTGCCTCCTTGTGCCCTTCCAGCCCTAGGGCCGCGACCTGGCCCTCTGAACCAGTCTGCTCTCAAGCTTTTAAACACCAATGCCGATCTGGGATGAACCCCATCGCCGCATTCATTGTGAAGGTGCCCCAAATTTCCACAGACCGAGCACCAATCGGGCAGCCGCTCGTACTTCACACGAATGATCTCCCCTTTCTGCTTGATGATCAGCGAGACTGCATTCTTCAAGGGTTTGGTGACATCAAACTTTACTCTAACTCTGGAGAAATTCCCTTGAAAGTCAAAACTTTTTTGCTCGGCATATATCAAATCACCAATTGTACTCGCCAAAGGCTTAATCATAGGGTAAATCAGGTCAGGGAAATCATGGATCTAAATCCAGATCTCAATCTTGTTCAGCTGGATCAATGACGGACTGGTGATGCCGTCATAGGGTTCAATGACCACCGCCTTTCCTTTGAACGCTCAAGGGCCTTCCTTCATCACCCATTCACAACCGCCTAAACAAGAGAATTGCAGAGTGTACATGTTTTCATTGAGCGGCCTGATCTTGACTTCTTGCGCCAGGTCCCAAGCCACACGTATGTTTCTATAGAAGCAATACTGGCTGTAAGATTTGTTCGTCTAGACCCTGGCCACCGCCATCCATCTGGCTGCGTCTTCTGGAAGATCACCATCCTCCACAACTATGTCAGTCAGATCCGCCTCCTTGAGACCAAGTTCCTTCATCATCTTCTCCAACTCGCTTGTGCTGTAGCCCGCATATTCAGTTAAACAACCCATCAAATCTCTAGTCCATGAAACCTTTGTTCCGCGGATGGGAAAGCCCTAGCAGAACCCCCAACTAACCACCGTGATGGGAGCACAAGGCTCTGACCAGCCAGTGGCGAAGGGAGGGCAGGGGAGTGAGATCTCCACGTCGTGCTGAAGGCGCCGTCGGGGAGAAGTGAAACCCTAGCAAGCGGGGATTACCTGACCCGTAGGTTGTGACTTGCGATGCCCCTCCTGGTGGGTATTTTTTTGGGCTAGCAACTTCACGTTCGTTATAATGTGTCTAGAGAACGATAGATTCTATTTAGTGCGCATAGCGTACGTTGGTTTTATAAGGCCCATGAGGTGATGGTTGCTTATATAGAAGTCGCAACCGGCTTTTCGCTGATGGGCCCAAACAGGTGACATAACAGCAAGCTTCCAACCCATCAGGCGTAAGGCTTATCGCCACCTTTTTTTGTCTTTTTACTTTTTCCTTTTTATTTTATTTTCAAATGCCTGAACTTTTCTCAAATTCATGAACCTTTTTTGAATTCTTAAACTTTTTTCAAATTTTCAAACTTTTTCAAAGAGAAGTTGTGCATTTTTTTCATCTGCGTGAACTTTTTTCAAAAAACTGTTTTTTTAAGTCAACCAAAAACAGGCGAGAAAAAACAGGAAGGAAGCCACCGAGCGATAACGAACCAATAGTGCAAGATGGGCCGGCCCATGTAGGTGGCTTCATGCGTTAGAGAGGGAAATTGACGCCGGAAGCATTGTATAGGAGGTCCCAAGAGAACGTGTGAGTAAACTAGCCGTCCTACACACATATTGGGCTTTATTTATCATGTTATGTGAGATGCTTCTTTGAAGTTATCTTTTGGGTTTTTCTGAAACCTGGTATGTCGTGAACACCATCTCAGAGGATTTCTCGCTCTAAAGAAAAACAAAACAACCATGATACTCCCTCCGTTTGAAATTACTTGTCGTAGAAATGGATGTATATAGACGTATTTAGTTCTATATACATCCATTTTTATCCATTGTTGCGACAAATAATTTGGGACAGATGGGGTATTTTAATTAGAAGAAGAAATCTAACATCCAAATAACCTAAATTTAGCAATAGACCCAAATGATTCTGTCGCCGCCCGCTCCGCGTCATGCGCTACATGCGCTCGCTCCGTTTTCTCTCTCCCTCATGGTTTTCTGGCTTTTCCTCTCTCGGATGGTCAATGCATGCCCCACGGCCCCGCCAATCTCTCCCGTCAGTGCCGCTCTTTTCTTTCCTTTTTTCAACTTGTTAAATTCCTACGAGGAAAAAATATGTGTGAATGCAAGTAGAGCTCTCGTCGTTCTCAACTCAAAAAATCTAACGACCAACAAGGCTAGGCTATGATTCACGTCTGATTAAATGAATCTATCAACTTCAGCTCCGCATCACAAAAATAAACATCAATTTGGACACTAAAAATAAATGGTTCAGATCTGAAATCATGGCACTTGGTCCCTAGTGACTAGCATTAAGCATAACAAAGTCATAGCAACATCAATGTCAGAACATAGTGGATACTAGGGATCAAGCCCTAATGAAACTAATTCGATTACATGATGAATCTCATCCAACTCCTCACCTACTAGCAAGCCTACGAAGGAATTACTCACTCCCGGTGGTGAGCATCATGAAACTGGTGATGGAGGATGGTTGATGATGACGAAGACGGGAGATCCCCCTCTTCGGAGCCTTGAATGGACTCCAGTTCTGGCCTCCCAATGAAGAACAGAAGGTGGCAGTGGCTCCGTATCGTAAAACGCGATGAAACTTCTTCTCCTCTTCTTTTCTCCATAATAGGAATTTATAGAGTTGGAATTAGGGTCAACGGAGCCTCGTGGGCCCCACTACCCACCAGGGCGCGCTAGAGGGGGGTGTGATGCGCCTTGGTGCCTAGTGGGCAGCTGCCGTCCTCTAGTGGGTCTTGGTTCCAATATTTTTTATTTATTCCAAAATAATTCTCCAAAAAGTTTCTTCCAATTCCGAGAACTTTTATTTCTGCACAAAAACAAAACCATGGTAGTTTTGCTAAAAACAGCATCAGTCCGAGTTAGTTTCATTCAAATCATGCAAATTAGAGTCCAAAACAAGAGCAAAAGCATTAGGAGAAGTAGATACGATGGATACATATCAACTCCCCCAAGCTTAACCCATTGCTTGTCCTCAAGCAATTCAGTTGACAAATTGAAAGTGATAAAGAAAAACTTTTACGAACTATTTTGCTCTTGTGTTCATACATATGCTTAAATAGCACCCAGGTTTTCAGCAAAGATCATGACTAACCATGCAAACAATAACTCTTAGAAATTATATTCACTCATATCAATGCCATAATCAACTAGTGAGCAATAATAAAATATCACAAATGCCAACACCCTGTCAAAACAATCATGATATAATATGATAATAATGGTATCTCACTAGCCCCTTCTGAGACCGCAAAACATAAATGCAGAGCACCTCTAAAGTTTAAGTAGTGACTAAACATTTTAATTCATGGTAGAAGAGATCCAGTCATGATGCATTCAACATTATCTATACACAATCCATGAGGATGACAATAGTGCTCTTAGGACTGGTGCTTGTTTGAGAAGGTGATGGCTCAAAATAAATGTAAAATAACATAAAAGTAAATAGATAGGCCCTTCACAGAGGGAAGCAGGGATTTGCAGAGGTGCCAGAGCTCAAAGCTTAAATCAGAGATAAATATAATTTTGGGAGGTATACCCTTCCTGTCAACATTACGACCAAGAGTTATGAACATCTTCCATGCTAAACAAATTAGCGGCGGTTCCCGAGCGATAAAAGTCAAGTTTACTCCCCCTCCACCAACACACACAAGCCATGGCTAGCCGAATCCTCGGGTGCCCTCCATACCAACAATAGTCCGGAGAGTTTTGTTTAATTATTTGTAATTTTTGATTTTGGGACTAGGCATCCCTATTACCAGCCCCTCTCGTGCAACGACGAGTGAATAAAAAATCATCATGACAATAACCCGCTTAGCATGGGAGATACAGACCACCCCCTATCGCTCCATGAGCGGTCCTGGCACACAAAAAAGATGTTCATTTGAATTTTTAGAGGTGGCACATGCAAATTTACTTGGAATGGCAGGGTAATACCACATATAGGTTGATATAGTGGACTCATCTGGAATAACTTTGGTTTAAGGGTTTTGATGCACAAGTAGTGTTCCCGCTTAGTACAGGCGAAGGCTAGAAGTTAGGTTGATAAGAGACCAGCTAGAGAGCAAAAAAGGTCATGATCATGCATTATGAACAATTAACATTGAATGCTAGCATGAGTAAGATATAAACATGTAGCGACCCGACCTCAGACGGTCAAGCCTCTGTGTTACTGTGCCATCCCTGGATCAGTATGCTGGCACACACAGTACATCAATGTATATATCAAAGTGCAATCACATGTATAAATAACGTAAAAATGATATATACCTCATAATACTCAGCGGAAACAATCAAACGGGTGTGGAGTCCCATCAACGCCATCGGCAGGTTGAGTGTAGACCGTAACCCTGTATCGTAATTCTTACTCGTCGAGGAAATATCTGCAACATGATACGTTGCAGCCGTGTAGGTCAGTACATTGAATGTACCGGCAAGATCACAATAAAAAGAACAGATGATAAAACTATACTATATGCATTATGGCTTTGTGGCTCTGTATCTGAATTTTGTTTGCGTAAAAGCTGATTTGTTTTCCCTACATCAAAGGAATAAATGAAGTCTGTACTATGGAGTTTTCTATCATGACATGGTTCCGCCAACCGATGTCTCATAGCCCAAAATCATCATAAGTTGCCCACAATTAAGTTATCAGTCCGGTGTTGAGAGTTCCGAGATAGATCCAAGTCCAGAGGCTCAAATTGTCCGTAACCGGGGACACGGCTAATCGATTAGGTTTAAACCCTCTGCAGAGGTTTGTACACTTTACCCGCAAGATTCGATCCCTCTCTTTACGTTCTCGCACTTCAGGGTGTTTGAGAACCAGATGACCGAAACATGGTCTTCCGAAGAGTTCCTCTGACCACTGTCCGGTGCTCATCCAATCCTACCGTAGTTCTACATCTGCTAGCACCGTCCCAGCCAGAGTCACAACTAAGGTCAACCAAGCCAGAGCCCATAGTGACTTGCGGTTGCACAGGTAAGCTTCCGGGCATGAAGTATTCTTCCGTCTCTTTGAGTCTGGGTGAAGCTTTCCGCAAGATGTCATGGCGCTTCTCCATGCATCCCGGCCAACCACTGGTTTCTCCAGGGTGCCCGTCAACCGTCCTTCACCCAGTAGTGTGTATTGAATTCTTGTCTCGAGTCTTGAAGTCTTGAGGCCTTGAAAATGCAGTCCTTGCAGATGCCATCATGGAGTTGTCGTCATTGACGTAGAGTCCTCCTTCTTCACACCACTCTCGAGCACTCATACCAAACCCCGTCTACTATAGCGTAGCATTAAAATAAATAACGTCCCGGGCTTGGTAACAGGGTGATGGGTTCCTACCTCATGCATACTAATCAACTACAAGAATTCAATATCACTACTGGAGGGATTGTTGCGAAGATGACACTAAATGCAATAAAACATAGGTATGAAAGCATGGTCAAAGTGAACTTGCCTGGTAATACTTGATGAAGATAACAACGCTGTCAGAAAATGACTTGGTGGAACTAATCGTCACTCCGTTTAAAATCTATATAGTCAAACATAGCATTCACATAAGCAAACATCCTAGCAAACAATTTTAGCACTCGAAATAAAAATCAAAACAGCAAGGAAAATCGATAATAAAACTCAAACAAAAATCAAAAGAAACTTCAAATAAAACTACAAAGAAAAACTACTAACGAAGATCTATGACTTTGCTACAAACATCTAATATAGTTTTGCCGTAAGTAAAAATTTAACAACAATTAAAATACTAAACTAATAAATTAACAGAAAATAAAATGTAAAATAACTAATTTAACAGAAAGTATTTTTTTCCATAAAATTTTATTTGCAAAAAGAAACAAATAAAAAGCTTTTATAAAACACTAACTATGACCTAAACAAGTTTTCATACAAAACTAAGAATTTGTTTTTTTTAAATAAAAACAAAATTTTCTTTTGTTGACTAACAGAAACAAAACTAAATTTTTCAAGAGTGAAAAAAAAGAAATAATTTGAAACTAATAAAAACAATAAAGAAAAGACTAAACCAAAACTATAAATAAAACAGTACTGTTTTGCTAAAAACCTAATTTAAATTAACCTGAAAATAAAATACTAAATACTACTGGATAAACAAAGGTCCTAGAGACCAGGAGCAAAAAGAATCGGTCGAAAATAATATTCCTAACTCAAAATATCTCAAATCTAGTGATTTGAGAAAATTCATACAAACACAAATTTAAACTGCTGAAATATGAAATACAATTGAACTAACAGAAACTTCATAAAATTTGTGATCCAAGGCAGTTGGAATCACTCAAAAATACCTCGTAGATAATTAACTATGGATTTTACAAGATTGAAACTATTCTGAAAAAAAACAGAACGAAAAAAAAGTAGGTCGGAATTTACTGTAGCAGTTCCGATGATGGGGTTCTGGTGGAGCTCCGGTGATGTCCTCCGGTGGCCCTCTGGCGTCGGGGAAGGGACGGTAGGGTCGGTGGGTGGCTAGGATGGCCGGAGGTGGTGGGGCGGGGCGGCAATGGCGGCGGTGGTCCGGCGAACTCCGGCGAGGTGGCGCAGCGACGTGGGGTGAGGAGAGGAGAGGAGAGGTGTTGATTTGATGTGCTAGAGGGGGGGGGGTGCTTGGGTATTTATATTGGGGATGGGAGGGTTTTGCTTGGGGTAGGGGACAAGAAATAGATTAGGATTAGGAAACAAAAGGGAAAAGATCTAGAAACAAATCGGAATAAACGAAACGGGATCAAATCCTACTAGTATTAGGAAAAAGGAAAAGGAGCGGCTCCCTGGCTCCCTTGGTGCGGCGCGTGTGATGGCCTTGTGGCTGGCCGGTGGTTTTGGCGGCTTGGGCCTTTGGCCCAAGGCGCTGCGGTATTTTTTTTTTAAACAAAAATTTCAGAGAACTAACTAAAAAAAATGACTAAAACTTTTATATAAGCATATAATATACCAAAATTTGCAGAAAAAGATTTTCTACAACATGAACATTATTTTAGCTTTAAATAAAATTCACAAAAATTCTAATAATTCACACAGTGTTACTGGTCCAATAAAATCCAATAAAAATCATTTTTAAAATACCAAAATGACTTCAAATTAATTTCTCTCCAATTTTCTGATGTAGGGAATCATGTTACCCTATTTTCCATATATTTTGTTTTTGGAGAAAAATAATTTGAATAAAACTCAAATAACTCCAAATTGAAAATAAATTCAAAAGAACTTTGAATTTAATTCTTTGAAACTCCCAACTCATATTTCATATAATTTGAAGAAGTCATTTTATCTTCGCTAGTGAAAATCACTGAGTTGCATGAAGTTTATGAATTAGAAAATATTTCCAAATGAAATTCAAATATTTTCAACACCCCTTTTTCATTTAAATGGAAGAAGTCATGTTATCCTCTCTCCAGGGTTTTGTGATGAGAAATATTTGAATTCACGGAGATCAGAAAGCAAAAATGAAAGTTTGGGAAAGTCCTTTTATTCCCTCTCATTTAACTTTCAAAAAGTTTTCAAATTTCACTCAATCAATCACACAACAATTCAAACAAACAAACAAATCTATCTATTTATTATAACATTCCAAATTTTAGAATTTTGGGATGTTACAAATCTACCACCCTTAAAATGAATCTCGTCCTCGAGATTCGGAGAGGCTAGCAAGAAATAGGTTAGGGTTTGGGGGTCTTCAAAATCCATCGATCATCTCCTGGGTCTCGGGTGCTACCACCCTTAGAAGCATCGTTACAATGCCATCAAAACTCATATACTCCATCCTTATCGTTGACAGTGTTGGTCTTCTCAGATTGTAAGGATAAATCCTTCTCTGGGCTCTTTCGGTAGTGGCATAAGCTTTTCCTCAATTCTTTTGTCCTTTCATCTTGGTAAGGTTATTCCGAGATTGGGTCTTCATAGCCGATAGGTCTGGCGCCAATTCTAAACAACTATCGATATCTCATGGTGGTCAACGATTTATGGTTTCTCCTGCAGAAAACGGGTCTGGTTTGAACCTCACCGTATTTTCTATGGTTGGCAACAACTGCCTTGTACAAGGGGAAAAGAAATACCTATACCATTCTAAGGTTTAAACAAGGTTTCGATCGTTGTCTCTCTACTATAGGTAAGTCACTCAGGTTTACCATCCCATATAGCAAGGCGAATAATAAGAGTAAGTCGGCATGGTGATCAATCCATCCCGCACCCAAATCATTACCTTGTACATGGTTTAGCGAATCTCGCATTCTAACACTCGGTCATCCTCACAAGCATTGCAGAATTTCTCTTGTCGACGAACCAAGTTCGGAAAAATCCATTGATTCTGCAGGCCAAACAAACATCTATCGTTCCTTA
Organism: Triticum aestivum; assembly: GCF_018294505.1. Classification (NCBI taxonomy): domain Eukaryota; kingdom Viridiplantae; phylum Streptophyta; class Magnoliopsida; order Poales; family Poaceae; genus Triticum; species Triticum aestivum. The sequence goes on from NC_057813.1 coordinate 272,355,721, forward strand.
ACAACTCTCAGGTTTTGCGTAAACTCCTATAGAATCGTCGGTTGATCAAATCGTAGTCTATTCCCAAAATTTCTTTCTCCAGTGGGTACTTGATCCTTATTAATTCCTGGGCCTGTGGGTTATGAGCCCACTTCAACACTTGTACCACTTTCACTCATCCTTGGAGTTACAATTGCTCCATTTTCCAACATTACACCACTTTAAATCCAATAACATTTCATTTCTTAATACCATCATATCAAAGATAAAACTTCAACTCATTTTTTTTTCCAAACTCCAACCTGTGGGACACATTTCCATTTCCATTGGTCTAGTGTTCTACATAGGGTACTATCACCCTTAAAATGAAATTCACAAATCCATCCATAGACCATATTTCTCATATCCTCGAAAATGGTCAAAATCCGTGTTCATAGAGTAACAACTCATACAATTAAACATATGAAAACATGTCACCTTAACTTTATTGATTTCATGAATCCATTACAAACTCTGAGCACCCATTACATAACTCAACTTATTGTAATCATGAAAAGAAAAATTGGTTTCTACCACTCTTATTATCCATATCAAAATTCCAACTACTCAACTCCAGCTTCCTTCTTGTAGGAACATTTAGTAGCATAATGTCCTGCTTCCTTGCAATGAAAACACATAACTCTCGATAAGTCTTTGGGCTTCTTGGAGATGGTGCCTGCTCCTTGAGTTCCTTGCTTCCTTTCAAGACAATGATTGGCATAATGCCCGACGTCCTTACATTCAAAACAGGTAATATGACTCTTGTCCCTCTTTGCAAAAATTGGGTTGTTCTGAGGGTGTTTTTTTTTCTCTTCCGGGGTTTCTTCGTTCTGATCAAACCTTTTATTCCCTGTGGATCAAACTCTATTGCTTCCGTCGGGAAGTATCCCAGATACTCTTTTCTTTCCTTGGTGCAATACTGTGAAAAATGTCCTTCTTCTCCACATGAATAGCAGGCATTGGAGTAAAATCTGTTGAGGCCTTCTCCATCAGGGTCTTCAACACATTCCTTCATCACAGGTTCTTTCATAACTTCTCGGAGGGCTTCTTTCGTTCCTTCTTCCTGCTCCTGAATAGTTTGTTGCACCATGGGGTAAATGTGACACTGGGTCGGGTAGTGGGTGGTTCCTTCACACAAGAAACAAGTCACCTGACTAGTCGGGCATTCCTCAGCTGGGTGTTTCTCCTCACAATGAGGGCATCCATCCTTGTGTTCCTCCTGGGTGTGTCCTATTTCTCCGCAAATCTTGCAGGCACAAGGTTTCTTCTTCGGGTTATCATAGTGCTTCCGGATGAGACGTGATCTCAACAGGGTCTTCCTGAATTCCTCCCAAGTTCTTGCTCCATTAAATCCTTGTATGGCTTGATGCATATTCCACCAGGTTGCAGCACTTCCTTCAAAGTACTGAAGAGCGTACGATACTTCATTCTTCCTTGAAACCAAATTGCTCCCGAAGTGATTCTCCATGTTCTGAATCCATAGCTCTGCCTCCGGCTGAGTCTTCGGTCCAGAGAATATCAGTCCAACTTCATTCATCATCTATGGGGTCCAAAAGTTTTGGGATGAGATATGAGAGAGGTGGGGAGGGATACACACAATACAAACGATAGTTTTTTTGAAGAAACAAGTTTTACTTTGTGGCTGTCGGAAAACATCAAACAAATGACAGCTCACAAATCGTCGCATCTAACGTAGGTGTATAACAGGGTTTGGTCTCTAAAGGTCAAATAATTCTTCAGGAACTTCAAATTCTTCAAGTCTTCGGAGTCTTCAATTGTTGCAGCTGCAATTCTTCCAACGCATGGTGAAATCCTGTTTACTCTAAAATGGCCATCAGTTGTCCGATATCTTTAATTCTTGGGGCGACTTCAGTTGATCTTCCGTGTGGTCAAAAGGGAAAGGTGTATATTCTAACTATTTGAGGTGACAGTGTCAGAAGAGATGAGAAGTAAGAGTCTTTTTGTAAATAGAGTTTTTGAGATATCCTGTCCTAGGGCTTTCCGATGTCTAGGGTCACGTCCTACAGTCAACATGTGCTCTGATACCATTTCTGTAGCGATCCGACCTCAGACGGTCAAGCCTCTGTGTTACTGTGCCATCCCTGGATCAGTAGGCTGGCACACACAGTACATCAATGTATATATCAAAGTGCAATCACATGTATAAATAACGTAAAAATGATATATACCTCATAATACTCAGCGGAAACAATCAAACGGGTGTGGAGTCCCATCAACGCCATCGGCAGGTTGAGTGTAGACCGTAACCCTGTATCGTAATTCTTACTCGTCGAGGAAATATCTGCAACATGATACGTTGCAGCCATGTAGGTCAGTACATTGAATGTACCGGCAAGATCACAATAAAAAGAACAGATGATAAAACTATACTATATGCATTATGGCTTTGTGGCTCTGTATCTGAATTTTGTTTGCGTAAAAGCTGATTTGTTTTCCCTACATCAAAGGAATAAATGAAGTCTGTACTATGGAGTTTTCTATCATGACATGGTTCCGCCAACCGATGTCTCATAGCCCAAAATCATCATAAGTTGCCCACAATTAAGTTATCAGTCCGGTGTTGAGAGTTCCGAGATAGATCCAAGTCCAGAGGCTCAAATTGTCCGTAACTGGGGACACGGCTAATCGATTAGGTTTAAACCCTCTGCAGAGGTTTGTACACTTTACCCGCAAGATTCGATCCCTCTCTTTACGTTCTCGCACTTCAGGGTGTTTGAGAACAAGATGACCGAAACATGGTCTTCCAAAGAGTTCCTCTGACCACTGTCCGGTACTCAACCCATCCTACCGTAGTTCTACATCTGCTAGTACCGTCCCAGCCAGAGTCACAACTAAGGTCAACCAAGCCAGAGCCCATAATGACTTGCGGTTGCACAAGTAAGCTTCCGGGCGTGAAGTATTCTTCCGTCTCTTTGAGTCTGGGTGAAGCTTTCCGCAAGATGTCATGGCGCTTCTCCATGCATCCCGGCCAACCACTGGTTTCTCCAGGGTGCCCGTCAACCGTCCTTCACCCAGTAGTGTGTATTGAATTCTTGTCTCGAGTCTTGAAGTCTTGAGGCCTTGAAAATGCAGTCCTTGCAGATGCCATCATGGAGTTGTCGTCATTGACGTAGAGTCCTCCTTCTTCACACCACTCTCGAGCACTCATACCAAACCCCGTCTACTATAGCGTAGCATTAAAATAAATAACGTCCCGAGCTTGGTAACAGGGTGATGGGTTCCTACCTCATGCATACTAATCAGCTACAAGAATTCAATATCACTACTGGAGGGATTATTGCGAAGATGACACTAAATGCAATAAAACATAGGTATGAAAGCATGGTCAAAGTGAACTTGCCTGGTAATACTTGATGAAGATAACAACGCTGTCAGAAAATGACTTGGTGGAACTAATCGTCACTCCGTTTAAAATCTATATAGTCAAACATAGCATTCACATAAGCAAACATCCTAGCAAACAATTTTAGCACTCGAAATAAAAATCAAAACAGCAAGGAAAATCGATAATAAAACTCAAACAAAAATCAAAAGAAACTTCAAATAAAACTACAAAGAAAAACTACTAACGAAGATCTATGACTTTGCTACAAACATCTAATATAGTTTTGCCGTAAGTAAAAATTTAAAAACAATTAAAATACTAAACTAATAAATTAACAGAAAATAAAATGTAAAATAACTAATTTAACAGAAAGTATTTTTTTCCATAAAATTTTATTTGCAAAAAGAAACAAATAAAAAGCTTTTATAAAACACTAACTATGACCTAAACAAGTTTTCATACAAAACTAAGAATTTGTTTTTTTTTAATAAAAACAAAATTTTCTTTTGTTGACTAACAGAAACAAAACTAAATTTTTCAAGAGTGAAAAAAAAGAAATAATTTGAAACTAATAAAAACAATAAAGAAAAGACTAAACCAAAACTATAACTAAAACAGTACTGTTTTGCTAAAAACCTAATTTAAATTAACCTGAAAATAAAATACTAAATACTACTGGATAAACAAAGGTCCTAGAGACCAGGAGCAAAAAGAATCGGTCGAAAATAATATTCCTAACTCAAAATATCTCAAATCTAGTGATTTGAGAAAATTCATACAAACACAAATTTAAACTGCTCAAATATGAAATACAATTGAACTAACAGAAACTTCATAAAATTTGTGATCCAAGGCAGTTGGAATCACTCAAAAATACCTCGTAGATAATTAACTATGGATTTTACAAGATTGAAACTATTCTGAAAAAAAACAGAACGAAAAAAAAAGTAGGTCGGAATTTACTGTAGCAGTTCCGATGATGGGGTTCTGGTGGAGCTCCGGTGACGTCCTCCGGTGGCCCTCTGGCGTCGGGGAAGGGACGGTAGGGTCGGTGGGTGGCTAGGATGGCCGGAGGTGGTGGGGCGGGGCGGCAATGGCGGTGGTGGTCCGGCGAACTCCGGCGAGGTGGCGCAGCGACGTGGGGTGAGGAGAGGAGAGGAGAGGTGTTGATTTGATGTG
>NC_057813.1:272360557-272383744 GCF_018294505.1 Triticum aestivum
CTCCAATTTTCTGATGTAGGGAATCATGTTACCCTATTTTCCATATATTTTGTTTTTGGAGAAAAATAATTTGAATAAAACTCAAATAACTCCAAATTGAAAATAAATTCAAAAGAACTTTGAATTTAATTCTTTGAAACTCCCAACTCATATTTCATATAATTTGAAGAAGTCATTTTATCTTCGCTCGTGAAAATCACTGAGTTGCATGAAGTTTATGAATTAGAAAATATTTCCAAATGAAATTCAAATATTTTCAACACCCCTTTTTCATTTAAATGGAAGAAGTCATGTTATCCTCTCTCCAGGGTTTTGTGATGAGAAATATTTGAATTCACGGAGATCAGAAAGCAAAAATGAAAGTTTGGGAAAGTCCTTTTATTCCCTCTCATTTAACTTTCAAAAAGTTTTCAAATTTCACTCAATCAATCACACAACAATTCAAACAAACAAACAAATCAATCTATTTATTATAACATTCCAAAATTTAGAATTTTGGGATGTTACAAAACACCATGAACATAAATACCCTGGAGTCTATGTTGGTTTTGATTCAACTACATGCGTGAACATGTGCCAAGTCAAGGCACTTGAAACATTCAGAGGAGGATACCATATCATCATACTACATGACAACCATTTTAATGCACGTTGACATCTAAGATAAATCATTATCCACTCCTAGCTACTTAAGCATGGATGAGCAACTATAATCTCTAATTAGCATCATAAACATGTTTAATCATAATATGCTGAATCATGGATACCGAGTTAAACATATTTACAAAAAACAAGTTGAGTTCATACCCGTCTTTCCTTACCTCAGTCACTTCATCATATATCGTCATTATTGCCTTTCACTTGGACGACCGAATGATACGGAAATAATAATAGTGCAAGAATGTCGTGGACTAAGCTGGAATCTGCAAACATTTTATATAAAGGAGAAGACGAAATAATTTTGCCCTTTGTTAGATAAAAAATAATGCATATGAGAGCCACTCAACATTTTCATCGTGGTCTTCTCCTTGGTATGACTCAACAAAACAAAAGAAAAGAATTTTAGAGAAACTCACTAAGATATTTTTGGAGTCATTAGTTTTTCTTGAAAGAAGCAAATTGAAGAAAGACAAATAAAAACAAGAAAAACTATTTACGCGGGAAAGCTTCCAACAAGCAAAAGAAGGAATGAGAAATCCTTTTTTGGGTTTTCTTTTAATACTGCAAGTAATTAAACTTGAAAGAAAAACCAAAAAGAAGAAAGAAATATTTTTGGAGTTTTCTCAAAGTTTTTCAAACACATAAGAAGAAAGTGAGAAAATAAAAACTATCATGGATAATACAATGGAAAAGTATGAACACCGACAACTGGAATGAAGTGTGTGATCATGAATATAATGTCGGTGGAAATATGTACTCCCCCAAGCTTAGGCTTTAGGCCTATCTTGGTAATCACCACCCACGTCCTGGATAATAGTCAGAGTGATAACTCATGGAGGCTCTTGGTGCAGCCTCCTCAGCCTGACGGGCGGCCTCTACCACCGCGTTGTACTCACGCACCTCTCTCTCATAGATGTAGTATCTTCCTTTACTCTAATAATCAAAGGGAATAGGCGCATGCAAAATAACAGACACAATGTTTTTTTATCGAACATCAAATTGTAATTATAATTATGGCTCTAGCCTTAATGAACTTATGACGCTACATGGCCCCAGAGTCTAAGTACTGGGTAGGTAAGATAGGATCATTAGGCCAAGGTGACACACCCAGCTTCCTAGCTATACGGGAGGCATAAATCTCACTATAAAAGTGACCACTATCAACATTACATTGCAACCTCCGTCCAACGATTGCTCCAATATTATAACATTTAATTCCTATTAAAGAAGTGTGTGTGAGGCTCAAGTCTGGGGCATAGAGGGTACTGTAGTCTTGTTTGCCCATGATGCATTTGCCATTAAAGAGTGCAAAGTAAAGAATTGATAGAAATTGTATACTTTTTATTTTAGCTTGTGTCACTCCTCTATCCTCACCACAACATAGACTAGTTAAAAACATCTCATACATAGTTTTTTGTGGTTTGTCCAGTGAACCCCAATATGGAGTTTTTCATTCAACACAGAACTCTTCTAGAGGCATGGTGAAGGCATTATCATAATGGATAAATGAAACTCTAGAATCACAGGAATGATATTTAAACTTCTTAGTGAATGTCTATGTGAGGTTGAGATGTTGAATGCACTTATCTGCGATGAAGGGAGTGAGCTCGATGTTGTGAACATACTACTCAAATTCTTCCTTGATACCTGCACCTAACATGAACTTGTTACATGACCATAGGCACGAATTGGTATCGGAGTCCCGCATCGAGCTTGCACTTGGCTCAACATAAGACTGTCGTATCAAGCTCCCGCTTGATGATGCCTGGGAGGACCTCCTCCTCAAAAGCCCCTCCCAAAGAGGTACATTTTATTTGTGAACAATTTCTGAAATTTTTGAGTCATAAAATTTTGTCGACAAAACTTCACAAGATAGATTGCAACTACTCATATGGATGGCTAGAGGCCATATCAAGCATTCAAACTACTTGGAACTCAGAGAATTGAACATGCAAGCTCATATACAGTAGCACCAAGAGTAACTAATTACTTGAAATAGAAACCACCAGAACAAAAACTAATTGGAGCAATGGAGGAGTCACATACCAACTACTAATCCTCCAAAACAGTTTCGAAAACGGAGATTCGAGCAAAGAGATCAAAATCCACGGGTTTGAAAGCAAGAACACAGGAGAGAGAGCTAGAGTGATTTTTTTCTTCTGGGGAAAGGTGATGAAGTGAGTTGAAGGGATAAGTCAAGGGGGCCTTATGGGGCCCACTACCCACCAGGGCGCGCTTGGGGTAGCTGGCCCGCCCTAGTGCCTAGTGATGTTATTTGTATCAGAAATTCTCAAATATTCAGAAAAAATTGTGTCAAAATTCCAGGTCATTCTGAGCACTTCTGTTTTTGGGCACCTTTTTATTGCACGGAAAATTCAGAAAATAGGATAAACATGGCATTTTACTGCATAACTAAAAATAATAGAAAATAAAAAAGGGTACATAAAGTTGTGCTTACTAAATTCATCAACCACATGTCTCTCGAAAGTAATCCATTAATAAGGTTGATCAAGTCTTATTAACAACCACTTCCAGTTAACATGAACCCGAATAACTTTCGTAAAACACAAAGTTACCTCAACGGAGAAAAGCATCTCCCCAACAATAAGTGTTTCATATTTCTTTTTGGAAGTAGGTAGAGGGAGTTGAAAGCTTCCAATAGTAATCGTCGGAGGTTTTTCAATAACACTAACACCATTCACTTGAAATCGTTTCTTCGCAAAGTGCACCGTATGCTCATTACCGTTGATATGAAAAGTGACTTTTCTATTATTGCAATCAATAAAAGAGTCTGTAGTATTCAAAAAGGGTCTACCAAGGATAATCCACATTTTGTCGTCCTCGGGCATCTCAAGTATAACAAAGTCTATTAAGATAGTAACATTTGCAACAACAACAACAAGCACATCCTCACAAATACCGATAGGTACTGCAATTGATTTGTCAGCCATTTGCAATGAAATTTCAGTGGGTGTGAGTTTATTCAAATCAAGTCTTTTATATAAAGAGAAAGGCATAACACCAACACCAGCTCCTAAATCACATAAAGCAGTTTTGACATAACTTCTTTTGATGGAACATGGTATAGTTGGTATTCCTGGGTATCATAGTTTCTTAGGTACTCCATCCTTAAAAGAATAATTAGCAAGCATAGTGGAGATTTTTAGGATGTGGATTATCAAGATCAACAACAGGTTCTATTTCAACATCATTATCTGGTTCTTTATCGTTGTCTGGTTGAGTATCTTCCTGGACATCATCATTATCATTTTCATTACCACTAGGTGAATGTTCATTGCCAGATTGAGTTTCAGCATCAAAGATAGAAACATCATTGTTATCTTCAGAAGGTTTTTCAACCTCAGGTTCACTAGAAGTATGCAAAGTCCTATCATTTTTATTTTTATTTTTTCCTTTTAGAAGGACTAGGTGCATCTACATTAGTTCTTTGATAGTCTTGTTCAATTCTTTTAGGGCGACCTTCAGGATAAAGTGGCTCCTGAGTCATTTTGCATCCTCTAGTCATTACTCTAACAGCATGATCATTCATATTGTTATTCATTTCTTTGAGTAGCTCACTCTGAGATTTAGCAACTTGTTCTAATTGAGTTCAAACCAAGGAAGCATGTTTTCCTACTCCTATAATATCATTAGTGATTCTAAATAACAAGTCACTCAAGCGAGCAATCATATTAGAATTTTGCTTTAATTGTCTCATAACATAGGCATTGAAATGATCTTGCTTCATAATGTAATTGTCAAATTCATATAAGCATTGACTAGGAGGTTTATTATGAGGGATGTCACCTTCATCAAAATTTAAAAGAGAATTTACCTCTACCACCTGTGGTGGTGTGTCAAGACCATGTATTTCTTCAAAAGGTGGTAAATTCTTAACATCTTCAGCTTTAATACCTTTTTCCCTCACACATTTTTTTGCTTCGTGCATATCTTCGGAATAGAGAAATAGAATACCCCTCTTCTTGGAGTGGGTTTAGGCGGTAGTTCAAGAAGTGTCCAATCATCATAATTCTTCGATATATTATTCAATAACTCCTTCACTTGTTCAACAGTTCATTCCCTGAAAACACAACCAGCACAACTATCTAGGAAGTCCCTAGAAGCATCGGTTGGTCCATTATAGAAGATATCAAGTATTTCATTTTCTTGACAGGATGATCAGGAAAAGCACTAACTAATTGGAGAAACCTTCCCAAGCTTGTGGGAGACTCTCTTCTTTAATTTGCACAGAGTTAAATATTTCCTGTAAGGCAGCTTGTTTCTTATGAGCAGGAAAATATTTTTCAGAGAAGTAATAAATCATATCATGGGGACTACGCACACAACCAGGAGCAAGAGTATTGTAGCATATCTTAGCATCACCCTTTAATGAGAACGGAAATAACTAGAGAATATAGTAGTAGCGAATTTTCTCATCATGAGCAAATAGGGTGGCTATATCATTTAATTTAGCAAGATGTGCCACAACAATTTTAGTTCCATAGCCATGGAAAGGATCAGATTCAACCAAAGTAATTAACCCTGGGTCTATAGAGAATTCATAATACTTATCAGTAATAAAGATAGGTGAAGTAGCAAACTTAGGATCACATTTCATTCTAGCATTCAAAGATTTTTCTTTCAACTTGCATAATAATTTCTTAAGATCATCTCTATCCTTCCAAGCAAGGAAATCCCTAGCAACCTCTCCATCCATAACATAACCCTCAGGTATTTTGGGAAATTAATATCTACAAGAGCTAGATCTAATTGTGTTCCATATTTCTCAGTTTCAAAGACTTCATCAGTTTCAGTAATTTCATCAATTTCAACATTCTCAATATCTTTAGCTCTAACAAGTTGTTCATCAAGAAATTCTCCTAGTGTCACATTCTTATCAAGCAAGGTACTAGCATCATCAATAACTTGTGACATATCAGAATTAATAGCAGGTGGTAGCATTGCTAGTCTATTCAAAACAGAATGTGAATCAAGTGCAGAGCTAGATGGCAATTCCTTACCTCCCCTCGTTTTAGAGGGAATGATCTTGGTTCTGGTATCTTTCAGATTCTTCATAGTGATCAGTTGATATAAATCCCAAGTGACTTAACAAATATAGCTATGCACCCTAGCAACGGAGCCAAAAAAAGGTCTTGATAACCCACAAGTATAGGGGATCACAACAATTTTCGAGGGTAGAGTACTCAACCCAAATTTATTGATTCAGCACAAGGGGAGCCAAAGAATATTTGCAAGTATGAGTAGTTGAGTTGTCAATTCAACCACACCCGGGGACTAAATATTCGCATCAAAGTGATCAGTAGCACAATAGTATGATAGTTTGATAGCGTTAGCAATAGTACTAGCAACAATAGTAACAGTAACAACAATAGCAATAATTGTATAGTAGTTGTAACAATCGCAGCAATAGTACTAAATTAGCAAGAACAATATGTGAAAGCTCATAGGCATTGGATCGGCGATTTCGCTGAATGATATTTGAGGGAGTGCTGGATTAAGGGGTCCTCGGATAGCCGAACTACATGCGTATGCTGGACTATTGGATAATGAAGATACAAGATAGAAGACTTCGTCCCGTATCCGGATGGGACTCTGCTTTGCGTGGAAGGCAAGCTTGGCGATTCGGATGTGAAGATTCCTTTCTCTGTAACTGACTTTGTGTAACCCTAGCCCCCTCCGGTGTCTATATAAACTAGAGGGTTTAGTCCGTAGGACAACAACAATCGTAATCATAGGCTAGCTTCTAGGGCTTAGCCTCTACGATCTCGTGGTAGATCAACTCTTGTACTACTCATATCATCAAGATCAATCAAGCAGGAAGTAGGGTATTACCTCCATTGAGTGGTCCCGAACCTGGGTAAACGTTGTGTCCCCCGCCTCCTATTACCATTAGCCTTAGACGTACACTTCGGGACCCCCTACCCGAGATCCGCCGGTTTTGACACTGACATTGGTGCTTTCATTGAGAGTTCCACTGTGTTGTCACCATAAGGCTCGATGGCTCCTTCGATCATCAACAACGCAGTCCAGGGTGAAGTTTTTCTCCCTGGACAGATCTTCGTATTCGGCGGCTTCGCACTGAGGGCCAACTCGCTTGGCCATCTGGAGCAGATCGACAGCTACACCCCTGGCCATCAGGTCAGGTTTGGAAACTTGAACAACACTGCCGACATCCGCGGAGACTTCATCTTCGACGGGTTTGAGCCTATGATAGTCGCGCCTCGCCGCCATGATGAACATGACCTAAATCTGCCATCAGATGGTGTGCGGGTGATTGTACCTGTAACCGCACTGGCCCTAGATCCAGAGTAGAGCACGCCATCCGAGGGCGGGAGGCTCAACCCCGCCACGGAAGCTACGGACGCAACGGTGCTAGAGCCGAATACCGACCTGACCTCCAACGAGGTCTGTGTCATCAGAACCTCGGACTCGTCTCCGGCTACAGGCTCCGAACCGCGTGAATCCGGACCCGTCGAATCTGACTGGGTGCCTATCTTAGAGTTCAGCTCCGCGGACATCTTCCAACACTGACCCCTAGGTGACGTGTTGAACTCACTAAAGTCTCTCTCCTTGTCAGGAGATTTCTGGCCGAACTATGTCCGGCTTGATTGGGAAGCGGACGACTAAGGACTTCGTTGCCCACCCACCACCCACTTGATAGCCACTGTCGACGATTTAACTGACATGCTTGATTTCGACTCCGAAGACATCGAAGGTATGGACAATGATGCCAGAGAAGAACAGGAACCACCGCCCACAGGGCACTGGACAGCCACCTCCTCATACGATATATACATGGTGGATACACCCAAAGAAGACAATGGTGATGACACACAAGATGCAATTAATGACAAACTTCCTGAGAGGCAGTCTAAGCACGGACGTCAGCGGCACCGCTCTAAATCTCGCCACGGTAAAAATAGCGATACCGGCGCAAGAGAGAATAGCACTCCGGACGATGCCGAAGACAATGAAGACCCCGCCAAGCCAAGTTTCGAACAGGCTGAACGGGAGGATAGGCGAGCCAGCCCCGACGAACAAACCATCAACAACGACTCGGAAGACAGCAACTACATGCCTCTATCCGAGGACGAGGTGGGCCGCAGCGATGAAGAATTCATCGTGCCTGAGGATACCATTGAGCAGGAGCATTTTAAGCGCCGGCTTATAGCTACTGCAGAAAGCCTGAAGAAGAAGTAGCAGCAGCTTCGAGTTGATCAAGATCTGCTCACTGACAGATGGACTGAGGTCCTGGCAGCCGAGGAATATGGACTCGAGCGCCCAACCAAAAGTTACCCGAAGCGCAAATTGCTACCTCAATTCGATGACGAGGCGCTGGAACCAGCACTACCAGCGGCTGACAAACCACCACGTGGCCGAGATAAAACGGCAATTCAACACGAGCACCAGCCGGCACCGCCTCGCCGAACAAATACAAACACAACAGCTCGGGGATACACTCATGACCTGCGGTATGATTTGGAAAATAGAGCAGGAAAAACTAGATCAATCTACGGATCACGGGGGTGCGCCCCAACGTGTAACGACAACCGCCAAGCCGGATACAACAAGCACAAACCTGTCCGGGCCGAATACCGCAGACCGGCTCCATCCGAGCCATGTTCGGACATAGCCCGACACAGAGGTGCCGCACACCCCCTCTGCTTCACTGATGAAGTAATGGAACATCAATTCTCAGAAGGGTTTAAACCCATAAACATTGAATCATACGATGGAACAACAGATCCCGCGGTATGGATTAAGGACTTCCTTCTCCATATACATATGGCCCGCTGCGATGACCTCCATGCCATCAAGTATCTCCTGCTAAAACTCAAGGGACCAGCTAGGCATTGGTTGAACAGTCTCCCCGAAAACAGTATTGGCAGTTGGGAGAACCTGGAAGATGCATTCCTTGACAACTTCTAGGGCACTTATGTCCGACCTCCGGATGTCGATGACCTATGTCATATAATCCAACAGCCCACAGTGTCAGCCAGGAAGTTCTGGACTCGGTTCTTAACTAAAAAGAACCAAATCGTCGACTGTCCGGATGCCGAAGCCTTAGCGGCCTTTAAACATAACATCTGTGACAAGTGGCTCGCCCGACACCTCGGCCAAGAGAAGACGAAGTCCATAGTAGCCCTCATGACGCTCATGACTCGCTTTTGTGCAGGCGAGGATAGCTGGCTAGCTCATAGCAACAGTACCTCAAGTAAACCGGGCACTTCTGAAGCCAGAGATAACAGCGGCAAGCCCCGATGCAACAGACAAGAGCGTCAAAATAATGGTGATAACATCGAAGATACGGCTGTCAATGCCGGATTCAGTGACTCCAAGTCCGGTCAGCGGAAAAAACCATTCAAACGAAACAATTCGTGCCCGTGCAGCCTGGACCGCATACTCGATCGTCCATGTCAAAGCCACGGCACCCCCGATAAACCATCCAATCACACCAACACAGAATGTTGGGTCTTTAAACAGGCCGGCAAGTTAATTGTTGAAAACAAGGACAAGGGATCGCCAAGTGACGATGACGAGGAACCCCGGCCGCCGAACACAGGGGGACAGAAGAAGTTTCCTCCCCAAGTGAAAACGGTGAATATGATATATGCTACCCATATCCCCAAAAAGGAGCGGAAGTGCGCACTAAGGGACATCTACGCGATGGAGCCAGTCGCCCCAAAATACAACCCGTGGTCATCATGTTCGATCACCTTCAATCAAAGGGACCATCCGACCAGTATCCGTCACGGCGGTTCAGCCGCACTGGTGCTTCACCCTATCATTGACGGATTCGACCTCACACGCGTCTTGATGGACGGTGGTAGCAACCTCAACCTGCTTTATCGGGATATAGTGCGCAAAATGGGTATTGATCACTCAAGGATCAAACCCACCAAAACCATTTAATGGTGCCATACCAGGTGTAGAGGTCCGCTGCACGGGCTCAATCACACTGGAAGTGGTCTTCGGATCCTCCGATAATTTCCGAAGCGAAGAGCTACTCTTCGATATCGTCTCCTTCCGCAGTGGTTATCACGCACTGCTCGAACGAACCGCATATCACACCCTGATTTTCATGCCACTACACTTAAGCTAACAATCATGATAAAATGTGGTTTGACAAAAACTTTTGAGTGTTTTGGACCTTGCCTTGACTGGTTTTTGTCTGTTGTTTGCAAGTGCTCTAAAAATAAAATAAATCCTCCAACTCTTATATTCCTTCTCCTTGATCCAAAAACCTTTGCCAATGATCATGCCATGTGTATAGGACATAAAAATAATTTCTTGCAAAACTAATTTGGCCAAATAGTATTTTCAAAAATTAGTTTTTCAAAAACCCCTGAATTGAGGTTTGCACTGCAAGTACTAAATTAAGGGCAGTAAAAATCTTTCCAAAAATATATTTGACTCCTATTAGATATAGGATACCCAGAAACCACAAAAATATAATTTTAGAAGTTATTTTCCTATTTTATTTAAAAGCTTTTTCTTAAGGCCAGAAATGGTCTTTAATAGGGAAAAAATATTTTATTGTTTTAAAAATATTTGACAAAAATTAGGGAAACTCAGTGGATATATTTCCCATATATAAGAGTTTCAACACATGGTCATGTTCATAATATTGGACAAAACCTCCCAAAACCATTTCTGCCCATTTCAAGGGTTTGAAATATTTGTATAGGAAATATTTTCATAAAATTCCAAGGAAAATCCAGCAAGTCACAAATGCATATTGTGATCACCTTGCAAAGCCTCATGTCAATCAAGGTTATTTTGGTTCACCAAAATGCCGCAAAACCCTCTCTGACCAGAATCAAATTTGAAAAACTTTGTACTACCAACTTTCTCTCCTTGACCCCAACTTTTGTGAGCATGTTCACATGACCAAATGAGGCCACTACATCAAGTGGTTCATCAAGGGGAAGTGATTTGCTCAACTATATCTACAAAAGTTCATTTCTGCTAATTTCTAGGGTTTACAAAAGTTGCATTGGCAACTTTGCCCAAATAAGCTCCAAATTGGTGGAAGGCCCTAATTATATGTGTCATTTCACCCTATGGAGTCTCATGGCAGATGGAAATCATATACTTGACCAAACCATTATCAAACACCTTCTGACACTTTACCAAAATGCCATTTTTGTCCTCTTCCACTAATCTCCATGGGCTCAACTTTGTACCACAGCTGCTCCTGACCATCTCCTACCTCCAGTAACTCTCCCCTGGCCATTGCTCAATGATTAAGGGGTGAAACACCCCCATTTACCTCCCTGGACAGCAACTTCTCTCTCTCCCTCAACTTCCCTCCTCACTCCAGTGGCTCCCTAGGGCATCCAAGGCCATATCCCACTTCTTTACTTCCCCCTAGAGCTACCAGACACCTTTGGCTGTGACCACATTGCATAGAAAATGGCCATGCCGGCCATTTGGGCACTCTGGAGCGCGCTACAGTGCACTCCCGCACTGTAGCCGCCCCCTTCCAACCGCCTCCGGCCACCTCGGGCCTCCCCAGCGTGCCCGACGATGCGCCTCGATGTCTGCGACATGCCACGCCTCTGTCCCCCTCCTTCTTCTCCCTCCTCTCGCCCCAGCTCGCACGTTCGCCGGCCGCCCGAGAGCTCCAATGAGCAAACTCACACGCGCGATGCTTTGGCCCTTCCCCGCTATCTCTCTTCTCTCCCCTCGCCCTAGACCAACCCCACAAGCACCCCAGACACGCCCACACGCGCCCCCGTGGCTTGCAGCTACGGCAACAGCCTCGCCGGTGCATGAGCTCTCGGTGCACCATCGCCCCGCCACAAAAGGCCACCTCGAGCCCTCTCTGGCCTCGGTTCACTCCCCCTTTCCCCCAGCAACCTCCTCAATCAGCCTGATCCTCCTCCTACACCTTCCTTCTCCTCCTACCACCGCACGGCCGCCGCTTCGGCTTGCTCAAATTCGAGCAACACCGAGCTCACCTCCGTCCCTTTCCTCCACACAAAGGCTCCCCGTGGTCCGACGAACCTCCCCATCTCCTCGAACCGTCGCGGGGATGCTCGAACGCCGAGAGCCACGGATGGCCGACGACCTCCCCCGCCACCGTCAAAGTTGCGGTCACCTCGGCCCCCTCCGGCGGCCGTGACCTGCACCAGCGGATGTGCCGTTCCGCGCTGAGCTCGCGCATAGGCAGAGCGCCGCGGGAGACGGCCAGAGGCGCCGGCTATCGCCGGCCGAGCAGCGGCGTGCGCTCTGCCTCCCCAGCACTGCCTCGAGCGGGAGGTAGAGGACGGCCGCCCCGCCAGCTGGCAGGGGGCCCGCCCGTCAGCTGCAGAGGCGACCGAGTCGGCCCACCAGTCGGGTTAAGTGGAAACGGCTTCGGTCCGATCCGCTTTCCCCGCTAGGTGCCGCCTTCACCAAGTACGCCTTCGGTGTCACCACCTCTGCCCATGCAGCCGAGCTACTGGGCCGACCCACGGTCTATCTGTCGCCCTGTGCGTAGGATAATGTTAAAGCCTTATTCCCTTTTTCTTTTTCCGGTCAACTTCAAAAATCCATAAATAATTCAAATTAACTCCAAATTTGATGATTCAAATTTCTAGTAGTTTCTAAAATCATGCCCTACCACATGTTGCTATTGTCACATTTTTACAGAAGCATTTCCTTCACAAATATTTATCAAATCCTATTTTTCCTATTTCTATGATGAACTTTAGAAAATCACAAAGAGCTCAAAATTGATCCAAATGCCATGATTCAAATTCCTAGATGCTTCTAAGTTCATAACTTAGTTTATGAACATTTTTCTTAATGCTTTCTGTACCCCCACAAAATAATAAGCCATTTCTTCATATTTGTCAACTTTTCCAATTCATAGGAAAATCATTTGAACTCCAAATCCAGTAAAACCAACTCCGAGAGATTTCTAAAGTCATGCTTTGTTAAATGAGTGCCTTTGCTCATTTTTCAATATAATGTTTCTGTGCACTTTCTGCAAATCCATAAACCCCTTGATTCCATCATATCAAAATGTTTAGAAATATCCATTGATCCACTTCCAATGAAATCACCTTGGACATTCCTCATATGACCAGAGGTATCCTAGAAAAGTCCAACTCACATTTTTTGAGCACTTTTATTTATTTTTTGCCTTGTCGTGTTGCGTATTATGGTTCTTTTCGACGATAGTTGACGAAGTAGATGAAATGCTCGGAGTTGGACCATAGATATTTGAAGACCTCAAAGACTTTGTTAAAACAGGCAAGTAACCCTTTGACCATGTCTATGAAACCCTTTTTATGCCTGTCATATAGCACCATATTGTTGTTGCAACGGAATCATGATGAGGTGGTAACCACTTTGATGGTTTGCCACCGTACTTCCTTGTTGATACTTGCATTGTGCATGACCCCACCTTCTTATGAGGGTTATGCCCGTGGGGGTAGATAGGATGCTAAAGTAGTGCTACGCAAAAAGGGGACGGGAATATGCATGGTGATGGAGACAAAGTATTTTCAAAAGACTTTTCGAAGACCCCATCAGGTGCCACTTATGCCCAGGGGAGATGATGGGTTGGGTAGCCACTTGATGACGAAGTGGTGTACCGAGGCAAGTGTGTGTTGTTTTCAAAACGGATTGGTTTAAGTTGCGACCGGTATTCCAACCTTACATGTGCAACCACTCTACCCATGTATGGTAAAGGGCGTTATTGATTACCTAGGCCGATTCTAGCTTGGAGCCCGCATTACTAGTGACGGGGGAGAGTTGGTGCTCTCTCTCGGGACGGGGTCGTGCTAGGTAGGGCGACCATGACTGTTTTCACAGGGCACCGGATACACCGTTGTGTCCCCTCTCGGATGTTACGATCTCGAGTGAGTCTCGTATGATGTACATCGTGAGGATACGGAACTATGAGTGGACTCCTTGTTAGCGTCGTCTAGGGAAAGATAGTGATCGGGTGCTTACCCCGGGTACTTGAGGTATCGCGGGTCGTGGATGACACGGAAGTTCCCCGGATCTTGTGGGTAAAGTATGTAACCTCTGCACAGTGTAAAACTATTCGAATAGCCGTGTCCACGGTCATGGACAGTTGGGTAACCGCTCTTGGGCTACGTCCACATGTTTACAAACCAGTGTGTGTGTTTGGATAAGTGGGAAGATCTACTTGGGTCAAGTCAAAGGACATGACATGATTGAGTTGGGTTGATGCCCACTCGATTTATGTTGATATCTGTAACCTGTCCTCATGGTTACTTGAATTCTCCTGATGCATGTCTTACAAGTTGTTGAACATGTCATTGCACTCAAAACTAGCTTTCTACAAAAATTTACCTATATCATGCATTGTTGTATCTTGAACCAAAATATGGGTTGCTTGCGAGTACATTCAAAGTACTCATTGGCTTGCCACTGGTTATTTTATTGGCCAGGCATGAAAGAACAGGATATAATGAAGAGTACCTTGGTGACGAACGTGCGAGCTAGGACGCTTCCCAGTCAGAATGCCTATAGGGTTAAGGCAGATGGCATGGGTCCAAGTTGTTATTGAAGATTTCCGCTGCGATGATACACTCAAGACTTGACCATAATGATCCTACTTGTGTAAAACGGTATGTATGGATGTAAGACTCTTGTTATTCAGCTTCTGTGTGTTCAGTGAGCATTGATCTCTGGGATCACTGTACACGTGCATTCGGTGATCTGGACTTATGAGTCGGGGTCCCCACAGAGCTAGTTTCAGAGCCATCCTGACTGTAGGGAGCCTTAGTTAGCATGGTCATTAGTTAGGGTAAAATTATTTCCAAAACTATTACAAGTTTTCAAAACTATCTATACTTCTCTTCCCTTCTCAGTTTTCAAAAACTAAGGTATACTTTCCCCATCGATCTCTTCCCTTCAAACTATTGCAAACGGTCGCTATCACCCTCAAGCCCTTGACCACGGGATTCCTTGTAATCCTCGTGGATAGCCTAGAGGGAGTACACCTTGCCAAACACTCACCCACCTCTTTTGAACCCAACATTCATGACACCACAACAAGACGATGCCAATAGAAGATACGCCTTTGAAGAATGAGGACATGAAGACCCAGAGGATGGTGACACCTTTGAATTTGCCCCAGGATGACGCAACCTTGTCCTATGACGATTAGGGTGTAAGATATGCAAGACCCTGATAGACATCGCTAATAGAGCAATCATGTCCTTACCATTGTTATATCGGCAACCACTGGTGGATGAGAACCACGCCATTTGGCCCGCGTCACTATAGTGAGCAGGAAAACGGTTCTCTTCATCCCCCGCTCTTGGTGTCGATGTTTTCATCAACGTAACCGACATGTTGGACCTCTACTATGCTTTGTTAATATCATTGCATAAGGGATTACCTACCTGGTACCGTCGATGCCTTAGAAGGCAAAAGGGGTCGTCATGATTAAGAAGACAACAGAAGACCGAGTCAATGCCTGCTACGAGGAGCCACCTTCACCCCATCACTTCAACAGGTGAGAAGTTGTTGAAGAATCTTCAGGCTCAACCTGGAATTGTTTCATCGAATAACTACAAGAGACGTAGCAACACCTGAGGAAAACCCAAAAGACTACATGAGGCACGAAGTAAAGCACGACTACTTAGTCCGAGAACCCCTAGGGTAGGATGAGTCGTGTACCCCCTATGAGCAGTCGAGTCCGTATGATAGTTCGAATAGAACCATGACTGTGTGTTGCTTGTTTTTATTTGTTTGTGTTTTGATATAGGTCACACTTTTGCCCTAGGCGACAAGTATGCGACTATATCACCTTCCTTACCTTGCTTCTTCTATTTGGCCCTTTTTGCACATGTTTGTTTGCACTTTCACTATAGAACCCCCTTTAGGCATTCCCCTCCTCTATGCTACTTTTCCCTCTCATCTCTCTCCTCAACTGAAGACAAGCAAGACAATATGCACCAAGGATTCCACCTCGGCGACCAACAAGCACTGAAGACTTTTGCTACAACCTCCTCGACCAAGTACAACCACGTATGTTTACACCTCAAGACTAGAACCCTATCCCTAGACCCTACAGGACTTCACGAGATACCCCAGCTCGAAACCTTAACCATGAGCTTAACCTACGGAATCACAAGAGAACAAGTTAAGCTGCAGTAAGCCTTGCTTATCACTGGGTTCATTATGGAACTAATGGGCATAGTGAACGAGCACATTATCTTCCTAAGATAGCACCAGAACTGACGATGCCATAGGGAGGACCAATCTGAGGATATAAGAATAGAGGACAAATGGCTTGATGAGTTTATATCAATGACTTGAGGAATTATATGAGACTATTTGGTGGATTATGAGGCTTTGATGTTGGTAGATGAACTTGGTGGGATCATGAGTATAGATTAGCATAGCTTTCATTACCCCTGAGTAAATTGGATTTAGTAGGATAATTGTGTTCGCAAGCTGGAATTCTTGGAAGTATTTGGATTTAACTTAGCCATGGGATATTGATAGGAGATAGTTGATATTACGTAAATGACTTGGGGGAACATGTAGGAATTCTCGTTGGATAAGAGATTTGGATTTAAGTAGGTGATTCTAGTTGAATATAGATGTTGGGTATGTCTACATGGTTCGGAGTAAATTGGATTTAGACTGATGATCTCGATCATGATACCATGTTTCTTGGTGGACGATAAACTAGGAGATTGGACTAATTGTCGGAGTTTATTTAGGCATCTTTGTGAGCTTGAGCTTGGGGTATTACTAGATCACAATAACGGGAATTTGTGGACTGACTATAGTAAGGCAGCCCTTTCAAGTATTGGGGATTATAAGGACTTTAGGAGATCATGTGGAACACCAGCATAGGCGTTAGATTTGTAGAATTAATGGATCATGTAGTGATTAATGGAAGTTAACGGGTTGTTGGAGTTGATTCATAGAAAAGAAACAAGATTTTGGAATGGCATACGACGTGTTTACTTAGGATAGAGATGCACTAGCATGGACCTTGGAAGAATAGGATGGGCACTTGGATTGTCCTGTTTTATTCTAGCTTGGAAGCTTGTATGCTCTACCCATGGATTTTTAGGGGTAGACACACACATGAGTTTGGGGATCGTAGACATATATGATTTTGTTAGACCTCCTCTTGGGAGTCATGAGGATATGAATAGCATGAGTGATGATTGGAGTTGACCTATACGAAATGATGCTTTCAGTAGTATAAGGTGATCTGTTTGTAGGACTAGGTAGAACAATTGGCATCTCAGGAATTGTTCTCAAGGATAAACGTTCACTTGCACCCTAGAATCCTTGAAACCCTTAAGCCCTACCAAGCTACAACATGGTTGGGCCATGACCGTGGGTCTTGACTCTAGATCAAGAACACCTTGGACCATACTCAACCGTGACCACCACCAATACCCCCATCCTACTTTATGTACCTCATGAACAAAGTCTTCATGGAGTACTTGGACAAGTTGGTTGTCATTTTTATTTTGGTGACATACTTGTCTACCCGAAGACGGAAGAAGAATCACTGAGCTGGTCAAGGAACATCTGAAGATCGCCATGTCTAGGAGGAAGAACTACACCAACTACCATCGTCAAGAAGTAAACCTCCACATCAAAGACCAGGCATATCTGCAAGCCACTTCTCTCAAAGGAACCAAGCATTTTCGTGTCAAAGGGAAGCTCACACCAAGATTTATCGGCCCCCTTCGAGATCACTCCAAGATTTAACAACCCCCTCTGAGATCACTATGATACGAAGAGAAGACAGTTACCAGTTGGAGTTGCCACCTGAGTTACCTGATGTGCACAACGCTTTCCATGCATTACAACCCCGTAAGTGTTTCCAACTTCCTAACTTGCCGGATCTCTACGAGGGCATTGACTAGCAAGACATCGACCCCTAGCCCAATCTAACCTACCGCGAGCTACCCATTAGCAACCTGGATCAAGAAGAGCGTCATACGCGAAGCCACACCATCAAGTACTTCAAACTCAATGGAGCACTACACGGAAGCAGAAGCAACATGAGGACTTGAAGACTACCCCAGATCCAAGTTTATGTATCCCTTTCCGCGCCTAGTTTGGGAATCTCGGGGACGAGATTCTTGTAAGGGGGGTAGGTCTGTCACACCCTGATTTCATGCCACTACACTTAAGCTAACAATCATGATAAAATGTGGTTTGACAAAAACTTTTGAGTGTTTTGGACCTTGCCTTGATTGGTTTTTATCTGTTGTTTGCAAGTGCTCTAAAAATAAAATAAATCCTCCAACTCTTATATTCCTTCTCCTTGATCCAAAAACCTTTGCCAATAATCATGCCATGTGTATAGGACATAAAAATAATTTCTTGCAAAAATAATTTGGCCAAATAGTATTTTCAAAAATTAGTTTTTCAAAAACCCCTGAATTGAGGTTTGCACTACAAGTACTAAATTAAGGGCAGTAAAAATCTTTCCAAAAATATATTTGACTCCTATTAGATATAGGATACCTAGAAACCACAAAAATATAATTTTAAAAGTTATTTTCCTATTTTATTTAAAAGCTTTTTCTTAAGGCCAGAAATGGTCTTTAATAGGGAAAAATTATTTTATTGTTTTAAAAATATTTGACAAAAATCAGGGAAACTCAGTGGGCATATATTTCCATATATAAGAGTTTCAACACATGGTCATGTTCAAAATATTGGACAAAACCTCCCAAAACAATTTCTGCCCATTTCAAGGGTTTGAAACATTTCTAAAGGAAATATTTTCATAAAATTCCAAGGAAAATCCAGTAAGTCACAAATGCATATTGTGATCACCTTGCAAAGCCTCATGTCAATCAAGGTCATTTTGGTTCACCAAAATGCCCCAAAACCCTCTCTGACCAGAATCAAATTTGAACAACTTTGTACTACCAACTTTCTCTCCTTGACCCCAACTTTTGTGAGCATGTTCACATGACCAAATGAGGACACTAAACCAAGTGGTTCATCAAGGGGAAGTGATTTGATAAACTAGATCTACGCAAGTTCATTTCTGCTAATTTCTAGGGTTTACAAAAGTTGCATTGGAAACTTTGCCCAAATAAGCTCTAAATTGGTGGAAGGCCCTAATTATATGTGTCATTTCACCCTATGGAGTCTCATGGCAGATGGAAATCATATACTTGCCCAAACCATTATCAAACACCTTCTGACACTTTACCAAAATGCCATTTTGACCTCTTCCACTAATCTCCATGGGCTCAACTTTGTACCACAGCTGCTCCTGACCATCTCCTACTTCCAGTAACTCTCCCCTGGCCATTGCTCAATGATTAAGGGGTGAAACACCCCCATTTACCTTCCTGGACAGCAACTTCTCTCTCTCCCTCAACTTCCCTCCTCACTCCAGTGGCTCCCCAGGGCATCCAAGGCCATATCCCACTTCTTTACTTCCCCCTAGAGCTACCAGACACCTTTGGCCATGACGACATTGCATAGAAAATGGCCATGCCGGTCATTTGGGCGCTCTGGAGCGTGCTACACTGCGCTCCCGCACTGTAGCCGCCCCCTTCCAAACGCCTCCGGCCACCTCGGGCCTCCCCGGCGCGCCCGACGATGCGCTTTGACGTCTGCGACATGCCACGCCTCTGTCCCCCTCCTTCTTCTCCCTCCTCTCACCCCAGCTCGCACGCGCGCTAGCCGCACGAGAGCTCCAATGAGAAAACTCACACGTGCGATGCTCTGGCCCTTCCCCGCTATCTCTCTTCTCTCCCCTCGCCCTAGACCAACCCCACGAGCACCCCAGACACGCCCACGTGTGCACCCGTCGCTTGCAGCGACGGCAACAGCCTCGCCGGCGCATGAGCTCACGGTGCACCATCGCCCCGCCATAAAAGGCCATCCCGAGCCCTCTCTGGCCTCGGTTCACTCCCTCTTTCCCCCAGCAACCTCCTTGAGCAGCCTGATCCTCCTCATGCACCTTCCTTCTCCTCCTACCACCGCACGGCCGCCGCTTCGGCTCGCTCAAATTCGAGCAACACCGAGCTCACCTCCCTCCCTTTCCTTCACACAAAGGCTCCCCGTGCTCCGGCAAACCTCCCCACCTCCTCGAACCGTCACTGGGATGCTCAAACGCCGAGAGCCACGGATGGCCGATGACCTCTCCCGCCACCGTCAAAGTTGCGGTCACCTCGGCCCCCTCCGGCGGCCATGACCTGCACCAGCGGATGCGCCGCTCCGTGCTGACCTCGCCCATAGGCAGACCGCCGCGGGAGACGGCCGGAGGCGCCGGCTATTGCCGGACGAGCGCTGGTGTGCGCTCTGCCTCCCCTGCTCTGCCTTGAGCGGGAGGTAGAAGACGGCCGCCCCGCCAGCTGGCAAGGGGGCCGCCCATCAGCGGTAGAGGAGACCGAGCCGGCCCACCAGTCAGGTTAAGTGGAAATGGCTTTGGTCCGATCCGCTTGCCCCGCTAGGTGGCGCCTTCCCCAAGTACGCCTTCGGCATCACCACCTCTGCCCGCGCAGCCGAGCCGCTGGGCCGGCCCATGGTCTATGTGTCGCCATGTGCGCAGGATAAGGTTAAAGCCTTATTCCCTTTTTCTTTTTCCAGTCAACTTCAAAAATCCATAAATAATTCAAATTTACTCCAAATTTGATGATTCAAAAATCTAGTAGTTTCTAAAATCATGCCCTACCACAATGTGTTATTGTCACATTTTTACAGAAGCATTTCCTTCACAAATATTTATCAAATCCTATTTTTCCTATTTTTGTGATGAACTTTAGAAAATCACAGAGAGCTCAAAATTGATCCAAATGCCATGATTCAAATTCCTAGATGCTTCTAAGTTCATAACTTAGTTTACGAACATTTTTCTTAATACTTTCTGTACCCCCACAAAATAATGAGCCATTTCTTCATATTTGTCAACTTTGCCAATTCATAGGAAAATCATTTTAACTCCAAATCCAGTAAAACCAACTCCGAGAGGCTTCTAAAATCATGCTTTGTTAAATGGGTGCCTTTGCTCATTTTTCAATATAATGTTTTTGTGCACTTCTTGCAAATCCATAAACCCCTTGATTCCATCATATCGAAATGTTTAGAAATATCCATTGATCCACATCCAATGAAATCACCTTGGTCATTCCTCATGTGACTAGAGGTATCCTAGAAAAGTCCAACTGACATTTTTAGAGCACTTGTTTTTGCCTTGTCGTGTTGCTTATTATGGTTGTTTTCGACGATAGTTGACGAAGTAGACGAAATGCAAAGAGTTGGACCAGAGATATTTGAAGACCTCGAAGACTTTGTTAAAACAGGCAAGCAGTCCTTTGACCATGTCTATGAAACCCTTTTTATGCATGTCATATAGCACCATATATTTTTTGCAACGGAATCATGATGAGGTGGTAACCACTTTGATGGTTTGCCACCGTACTTTCTCGTTGATACTTGCATTGTGCATGACCCTACCTTCTTATGAGGGTTATGCCGGTGGGGGTAGATAGGATGCTAAAGTAGTGCTACGCAAAAAGGGGACGGGAATATGCATGGTGATGGAGACAAAGTATTTTCAAAAGACTTTTCAAAAACCCCATTGGGTGCCACTTATGCCCGGGGGAGATGATGGGTTGGGTAGCCACTTGATGACGAAGTGGTGTACCGAGGCAAGTGTGTGTTGTTTTAAAAACGGATTGGTTTAAGTTGCCACCGTTATTCCAACCTTACATGCGCAACCACTCTACATTTGTATGGGAAAGGGCATTATTGATTACCTAGGCCGATACTAGCTTCGAGCCCGCATTACTAGTGGTAGGGGAGATTTGGTGCTCTCTGTCGGGACGGGGTCGTGCCAGGTAGGGCGGCCATGACTGTTTTCACAGGGCACCGGATACACCGTTGTGTCCCCTCTCGGATGTTACGATCTCGAGTGAGTCTCGTATGATGTACATCGTGAGGATACGGAACAACGAGTGGACTCCTTGTTAGAGTCGTCTAGGGAAAGATAGTGATCGGGTGCTTACCCCGGGTACTTGAGGTATCGCGGGTTGTGGATGACACGGAAGTTCCCCGGATCTTGTGGGTAAAGTGTGCAACCTCTACAGAGTGTAAAACTATTCGAATAGCCATGTCCACGGTCAAGGACAGTTGGGTAACCGCTCTTGGGCTATGTCCACATGTTTACAAACCAGTGTGTGTGTTTGGATAAGTGGGAAGATCTACTTGGGTCAAGTCAAAGCACTTGACATGATTGAGTTGGGTTGATGCCCACTCTATTTATGTTGATATCTGTAACCTGTCCTCATGGTTACTTGAATTCTCCTGATGCATGTCTTACAAGTTGTTGAACATGTCATTGCACTCAAAACTAGCTTTTTGCAAAAAATTACCTATATCATGCATTGTTGTATCTTGAACCAAAACATGGGTTGCTTGCGAGTACATTCAAAGTACTCATTGGCTTGCCACTGGTTACTTTATTGGCCAGGCATGAAAGAACATGATATAATGAAGAGTACCTTGGTGAAGAACATGCGATCTAGGACGCTTCCCAGTCAAAATGCATGTAGGGTTAAGGCAGATGGCATGGGTCCAAGTTGTTATTGAAGATTTCTGCTGCGATGATACACTCAAGACTTGACCATAATG
Organism: Triticum aestivum; assembly: GCF_018294505.1. Classification (NCBI taxonomy): domain Eukaryota; kingdom Viridiplantae; phylum Streptophyta; class Magnoliopsida; order Poales; family Poaceae; genus Triticum; species Triticum aestivum. Next base: position 272,382,848 of record NC_057813.1, read on the forward strand.
ATCCTACTTGTGTAAAACGGTATGTATGGATGTAAGACTCTTGTTATTCAGCTTCTGTGTGTTATGTGAGCATTGATCTCTGGGATCACTGTACACGTGCATTCGGTGATCTCGACTTATGAGTCGGGGTCCACACAGAGCTGGTATCATAGCCATCCTAACTGTAGGGAGCCTTAGTTAGCATGGTCGTTAGTTAGGGTAAAACTATTTCCAAAACTATTAGAAGTTTCTAAAACTATCTATACTTCTCTTCCCTTCTCAGTTTTTCAAAAACTAAGGTATACTTTCCCCATCGATCTCTTCCCTTCAAACTATTGCAAACGGTCGCTAGCACCCTCAAGCCCTTGACCACGGGATTCCTTGTAATCCTCGTGGACAGCCTAGAAGGAGTACACCTTGCCAAACACTCACCCACCTCTTTTGAACCCAAGATTCATGACACCACAACAAGGCGATGCCAACACAAGATACGCCTTTGAAGAATGAAGACATGAAGACCCAGAGGATGGTGACACCTTTGAATTTGCCCCAGGATGACACAACCTTGTCCTATGACGATCAGGGTGTAAGATATGTAAGACCATGATAGACATTGCTAATAGAGCAATCATGTCCTTACCGTTGTTGTATCGGCAACCACCGGTGGATGAGAACCTCGCCATTTGGCCCGCCTCACTATAGTGAGCAGGAAAATGGTTCTCTTCATCCCCCGCTCTTGGTGTTGATGTTTTCATAAACGTAACCGGCATGTTGGACCTCTACTATGCCTTGTTAATATCATTGCAACAACAACAACAACAACAACAACAACAGCAACAACAACAACAACAGCAACAACAACAACAGCAGCAGCAACAGCAGCAACAATAGCAACAACAGGAGCAACAACAACAACAG
>NC_057813.1:272383844-272417178 GCF_018294505.1 Triticum aestivum
GTTGGTGTTGGTGTTGTTGTTGTTGTTGTTGTTGTTGGTGTTGTTGTTGTTGTTGCTGTTGCTGTTGTTGTTGCTGTTGCTGTTGCTGTTGCTGTTGCTGTTGCTGTTGTTGTTGCTGTTGCTGTTGCTGCTGCTGTTGTTGTTGTTGTTGCTGTTGCTATTGTTGTTGTTGTTGCTCCAGGTGCTGCTGCTGTTCTACGTGTATCTAGACATCATCAGAACATTAAGGTAACACTCTTCCTTGTTGCTATGTAGCCTAGGATTGCATATGTAGACATTAAGTACAATGCATGTTGCTATGTAGTCTCAAATATATGACATATGGCCCTTATCAGCCCCCGGCCTATATGGTACCATCTACCGATATCCGGAACAGTGAGCATACATAAGCCACGGGATGAAACTAACCTCGATGGAAAGGTGTGTTATCCATGGCTGACAAAATAATCTCCAAAAGATAGCTTCAGTGTGCAGGTTTAAGCATGCTAGTTAAGCAAAACAAGTGGAAAGGTGTGTTAACTGCAACAAACCTAACATTTAACAAGAAGCAAACATAGTCATTCAAACTGGTATTGTGCCGGTCTAAGTACACTGGTTATTGTTAAATAAAAATGGAAAGGCGCGTTTAACTACAAGATGCAGCAACCAAATGTAGTCATTCATGCCCTGTTTGTTTCAGCTTCACTTGGATTTTAATCACCTATGGATTCACTTCAGTGGCGAAGCTGTTTCTGCGAATGAGCTTCACCACCGAAGTACACTTTGAGGTGCTTCAGTAAATTGCACTAACCAAATCCAGATTCAGCTTCACTGGCAAAGCAGATTCCAAATAGCTGTTTGTTTCGGACTCCATATTCGGCTTCACTGGCAAAGCTTAATCTGGTCCCAGAATCCGAAACAAGCAGGGCCATAGTGGTATTGTTGAAACTGGTACTGATGAAATTGAACTACACAGTTCATACTTGCACACATAGAACATCACGTTGTGAATGACGGGAATAAACTAGTCATAATACGAACAACAAAAGATAGCATTTGAAACTGGACATAGGCTAACTACAAACAACAGAACAATCAAATAACTTTAAAAGAGGCATTTGCTAGCTATAACAGGCTTAATAGCAAGTAAATATATGCATTCATATCGGTATGTTTAAAACTGGATTGATGAAATGTACTGCACAGTAAATAATTGCACATATAGAGCATCGTATTGTGAACAACTGAAATAAACAAGACATACTGCAAACAACCAGATATAGCAATTAAAACAGGACACTCACTACACTACAAAAGGGACTCGACAAAACAAATCATGGGTTTCCCCCCTGTGAAGAGGCACGACAAAAAAATCATGGGCTTCCTCACTTGTCACAGATGGGCTCATTCCCATGGGAAGAGCACGGACCCTGGATGCGCTCCATGTTGTCGCAGATGGGCTCCTTCCCCTTGGAAGAGCACGGTTGTAGGGTGCCCTCCCTGATGTCGCAGACGGGCTCTTTCCCCTTGGAAGAGCAGATGGGCTCTTTCCCCTTGGAAGAGCCGGAGAGGGTGCCCTCATCGTGGTCGCCGTTGATGAGGTCTGACTTGGAAGCTATGGATCCCAAGCCAGCGTCGTAGAATGTGTCATTCAGAAATGACAAAAGGGCTCGATGGCGATGTAGGATGGCAAGTTGTTGACAGTGAGCAAGAGGAGATCAGCGGCAGGGCCATGGATGAGATCGACAACGGTTGATCCCAAGGGGTTGGGGGTGGACCACTTAACCTATGACACAACCCGCCTCAGTACGTCGCTATTGATGACCTCAATGTCGTAGCCGACGTCCGTGACATACTCGCATACTCTAGCCCGCTGCTTGAGTGCCTGCCGCCAGTAATGGTCATCAGCTTCCTTGGCGACGTCGGGTGAAGAGACCGCGATATACACCTCTTTTAGGCCAGTCGCTCCTCGAGCTCCACGGGAAGTGTCGGGGATATACCCTGCGGCGTAACCCGGCCGGAAATATAACCCGGCCGGACTGGACGACTCACTGGTAAACCACCTGGAGCTTCGCGGTTCACGGGTAACCCGCCCGATCTTGGTGGTTCATTAGTAACCCGGCGGGCGGGTCAAATGGATGACGAGGCCCAAGGCCCAAAAGGCCGGTTCACGTTCAATGGTGGGCCGGTTCATGAGGAAAGCGTGACGACTATTCTCCTACAAAGGGGGCAAGACTTGGACTCCACTTGTAATAGAATAATCCTAGTCCAACTAGGACTAGCCATGTAAACCGCCCCTTCAACATATATAAGGAGGGGCATGGCTCCCCAAAGAGGGACAAGCAAGAAGAAAGAATCTCTAGGGCTAGACACAAATGGAGGAGAGCCGGTTTACGGCGACTCCCTCATGATGATAATGAGACCTAGCCACAAACAGCATGTAGGGCTATTACCGGATAATGTTTCCCAGGGCCTGAAGCTGTCTAAATCTTTGTCTTGTATGTTGCGTCTCTCGTCCCAATCAACCCCTCTCAAGCTACCACATAGATGAGTTGGCCTCGCGAGTAAGTCCTGACACTAAGGACATTTGACGTGATAATTCCACGACAGTTGGCACCCACCGTGGGGCTTGCGCACGGTGGTGATGAGTTCTTGGAAGGATCTCTCCTAGGGTTCGAGAAGTTTGCGATCATCCGGATCCTGAAGAGCAAACAGATTCCATGTGGTCTCTGCAAAATTTTCTGCCGCTGGCATGGAAGGATCCACGCTGTTGACGAATAGTCCAGATGTCATATACGAGATTGGATCAAGAGGAGAGTTAGGATTGCATCTGTGTGCACTGCCACGCGCGACGAGGTGATCCATGATTAATTTCCGCTGCAACACCATCAGATCATCGAGTCGCCGAGATGGTTTCTACTATACATCTATCTTGCTGATCGGACATGCCACAAGTCCCGAGGCATCGATTCGTGGATGTTTGTGATGTTCCCTTCGTGTGAAAACCAAAAGCATGTTCATCTACTAGTGCTACTCACGTGGAGGCAATACCTACTAGAGTACTATATTTCATATTTTTAAATCCTTCAATGGCTGTTGAGCACTACATCTACTGATCCATCATGCCATCACATCAAATCAACGTGGTGCTAGATACTGGTACTAATATTGGATCGTCAAATCAAAGGTGCGAGGGCTCTCCGCGTCCGACCATCTGACTGCGTCGTATGAGTTTCGGAGCTAAGATCCCATTTAGATGACTACATGGCGTTTCAAGTCCCAATCAGCGGCTGTTTAAACTATGCCGTATGTGGTCGGCAGCTTGTCGAATCTCCACAGCAAGCACGAGATTGGTTTTTGCCATAAACCAACGCTTGAGGAAAACAGAGAACAAATTTTGACAGGTGCCAGGGCGACCTGCATCTACCATAAGCAGTCGCTCCAAAACACCGTCTCTGCCTCCACCTCGGCACTCGCGGCCCCGTCAAGGACTATGTCCGAGCTCCGCTACTGCGTCGCTCCGTGCTCTGCATGCCTCGCTTCCGCGATCTCCGTCAAGCCGTCGAGCCGGCCGCCCGTGGCCTCGATCCAACCCGCCGCGTCTCACTCGTCCCGCTGAGAGGCTGACCCGCCGTTGCGCCTCGCTACCACCGGTCGCTGCTCCAAATTGCTCGAGAGTCGCCGCCGGAGCTCTGACTTATCCACTGCAGCCTTGCAACAAACCTCCAGGCCGCCTCAGCTGCGAGCCACCGCGGCTGCAAGCTGTCCCGACCAAGTCGTATTGATTCTACGTATTGATTCTACGTACTACCCCAAAAGGCACAAGTTCCCAGGGCAATTATTGCCTAAAAATTCATCTCACGTGAAGGACTAGGCTGGTTCATTATTTCCAATTGCCAAAGCTGATGTACGTGGACAATACATCTACTCCCTCCTTCCATCTATATAGGGCCTAATGCATTTTTTAAGACTGCCTTTTACTATTGACAAGATTAATAGTACATGACATGCACTATGTGAAAACTATATCATTGAAAGCTCCTTTCACACACAAATTTAACGGTGTTCTTTGTCAAAGTTGCATGTCATATATTATTGATCTAATATTTGGTCAAAGTTAGCATCAAAAAACGCATTAGGCCCTATATAGATGGAAGGAGGGAGTACACTGCTGCCAAATTATCATCAAGAAAGTTACCAAGCGATCTGAATATTTCCGTAAATGCATGTGAAGGCCATTGGTTAAAAGTGGTATGTCGTTGTCGTTGTTTTAACGCTATGCGGACATGGGTTCTACAAACCAACTGCGACCCGGAGAAGATCTGATTCAACGGCCTGTCGCGACCCGAACCTCGTTCGGCCTATAATCCACCATCACCAAGGAGGTACACTAAGCCGCCCCATCGAGCCCCCCGCGTCGCTGAGCCGCCCGCTCGCTGGCTCGGATGATACCACCCGCGCGACTGTGCGCCTATTGCCCAAGCTGCCCATTGAGTCGCCAAGGCTACTCTGGCGTGCTGCGGTCGCTGTTTTGCCTAAGCCGCTGTGGTTTATATTGAGTTGCCGGTCTGCCTAAGCCGTCTCTGTCACGGTGAACGAATCATCCGTCGCCGGAGCAAATCAGGTGATATCTATCTAAATTTGTTTTATTAGCACATACTGTTTTTTTGTCAAAAAACAATTTATCTTTGCTTTGGTCTGCAACATTGTTTATGCAGGACAATTGTTTACCGCAAAAGCGATGGCCGTGTCACGACCCGCCGTTACAGCCGTGTTAAGCCGTTCCTGTTGTGTGTTGAGTTACCCCGGCTCGCACACCTCCATTTAAGCAGCCGAACCATGATTCATTATCAAGGTGGTGCCATGTTGTGCCTATGGAGTGTGCGTTAGCATCATCACGCACTGGCGTCCATGCCCGTTTACTGTTGAATGGGTGTGCGCGAGCCGCCGCCCGTGCAGCTCGATCTACATCAACTCGCCAGGACCATGCCGTGATTGACTCGCCCGTCCGCACCGGCTTACAACACCATAGAAGACTCACCCGTCCACTCTCGCGGCCGGTTCACGTGTCCGCGCCGGCTTACAACGAGGAGGACAACTTGTTTGTCCGCACCGGCTTACAGCGCCGCGGCCGATTGACCGTGGTGATCATCAACTCCACGGCGGATAATTTTCGACCTAACATAGCAGGTGAAATCTATCCAGTATATTTTTACGTATTAATTTCTCTAAAAAAAGAAGCAGTTACTTTGGCTTGCGATATTTTTTGATGCAGGACAATTGTTCACTTCAAGAGCGATGGTCATGTCATGGATATCATGCTCTAGCATCTGACCCATCATAATGATCAACGAATATATATATGCAAGCCACGGCCTCTGCGGCCCTGTCTACATCAATATGACGCGGCTAAAATTGCTCGTCCACGCGGTTTACCACGCCTGTAATTGACTTGCCCGTCCTCGTGACTTACCTTGCCCGCGATTAATTCGCCCGTCCGTGCCGGTTTACGACACCAGTGCTGTTGCTCCCCGTCCGCAACGGCTTACAATACCACGGCCGACTCATCCATCCGAGCTGATTCTGATGTTTCGGTCGTCCTTGTCATCTGTCTCTCGCGGCCTAGTCTACATCAACATACAGGGTCGCACATGTCTGCATGAGCTGTTTATTGAGTATGAGCAAGTCACAGCTTGGGTAGCCCGGGTTTCTTTCAACAAAATGAAGGCAAATTATCATATACTATCAACCGCCGTCCGCACTGGGTGGCCCAGTGGGCAGGCGCACAAGACGCCACCACTACAATTTGGTTAAACTTCAAATAGCCTTGGAAGGAACCATTGGCCGAGTTGCTGACACGGCTCATACGAGATCATTTATAACCCACCGCTATGTCACATCCCTAGTTCTGGTATGCTCAAGGCTAGCTAGTCATGTGTGCATCATGTTTAAATTCTATTTAATTTTGAAATGAGGATTTGTGAAACCCTCAGAATCATCTCTGGAAATGACCTAGATAAAAATTGCTCCAAAAAGGTCCAAGAAAATGTTCATGTTGCTCTCTGAAAATATTGGGCAGAGATAAAAATCAAACCAATATTTTTAGGAGCTCATAAGTATTTATTTTGGGAATTCGGAATTAATGCATAATTATTTGCATTGGATATATATTTGTTATACATATAATATATGTCCAAAAATTATGCCATTTGTTGAGGAGCTCTGGAATAATACCACTAGTTCCTACAAAAATTGGTATAAGTAAATAAAATGATTTAGTATTATTATTAAATCAAAACAAATGTCAGAAAAATAGAAAAGAAAAACAAATGTGAGAGACTTACCTGGCGCTTACCTCCCTCTATAGCCCGTTCCTGTGTGGCCTGGCCGGCCCAGTTGGCCAGCCCAGCCCACCTGACCCCCCTCCTCGGTCGTCTTCGTCCTCGACAGGAGGATGGGCGCGTGCCCGAGGCGCGCGTACCGCCGCGCCGCACCACCTCCTCCCTTCCTGCCTGCCTGTCCTCCCTCTCGTCGCTCTGGATGCCCCGCGCGACGCCACGCGCCGCCCCGTACCCCTCTCACTCTCCCCCGGTCCTCTCCTCTCCTATCCCCCGCTTTCTCTCTCGTGTTCGAACGCGCCCGCCGCCGCCGACGAGCACCACCGTGGCCACCGACCACCCCTAGCCCTACCGCTGCGCCCAGAAGCTCCGCCACATCGCCGGCTACCTCTCCGTCAAGCCACGCGCCTCGGGAGGCCCTGGAGAGTCGCGATCGCCGCCGTCTTCATCTCCGGTCGCCGGAGATTGTCTTCGCCGCCCCGCCGTCTTCAGCGCGTCCCCGAGCTCACCGACAAGCCCGTCGAGTCCGCCGTGAGCATCTCCCTGTTTCCCCTCTCTTCTCCCCCCTCGTTCCCGCATCGTAGCCGTCATTTCCACCATGGCCGAAGCCATTGCCGCCGCAGCTCCTCGCCGTCGTGGCCACAGCCGCCGCAGCCCGCAGCCGAGCTCGCCGTTGCACTCAGTGCACTCGGGCGAGTCGCGCGGACCCGCTCGCAGCCTCCCCCGTGCCCCGCAACATCAAAACCTCGATGGCCGAACTCCGGTCGTCGCCGCCGTTGTTCTGGGCCACCTCCGGCGAAACCCCGTGCACCGTTGGATGCGGCACTCCGCTAGCTCCCAGTAGCTCCTCTCCCTGTGTCATCTGGATGCCGGAACATCAACTCTGGCGAAGAACCGCCGTGGCTAGAGGTCGTCGCCGGCCGAACTCCAGCGAGGCTGATGTGGCTGTCATTAGCATCTAATCCCGCAGCCTAAACTACCCCACTAGCCGCTGACCGTGGGCCCCAGGGCCAAGTCAAACCTTGGTCAGTGCGGGTTTGACCCGGGCTTAACCACTGTGTCACTGACGTGTGGCCCCCACATGTTAGGTTTGACCCAGGTTGACTGCTGATGCAGTGCTGACCTCAAGATGACGCAATAATGATTTCTGGAATTATTTTAACTCGGGAAATTCCATAAAATGCTTTAAACTTCAAAAAATCATAGAAATTCAACCGTAGCTCACATTAAAATAATTTATATATGAAAAATTATCAGAAAAATGCAATCTTTCCATCTGTACGAGTTTCATGCATGAGAAACCAACCTAAACCTGCTGTATAGGTGAAAACATATAATGGCATATATAAGAGCTTAATTTGGAGTTGCATTTGAACTCTTGGTTCAAATGAACTTCAACCAAATGATTGCTAGCTGCATTAGCTCAAACAACATCACATCTTCATGCCATGTTCATGCATCATATTGCTGCATATGCTTGTGTATTGATTGTCGACACCGTTCCTTCTCGATAGGTCCTGCTCCGGAGAGTGTTCCAGAGTACCTGTCTAAGGAGCAGTGCCACCCTGTTGATCTACCAGGCAAGCAAACCCCCTTGTTCATTCTGATACAATCCTACTCTCTCGCTCCTGCTCTCAGTTATTGCATTGGGACAACAACGATTCATCTGCTACTTTGTGTTGCGGTAGTTGAACCCATTTTGCTGCATGACCTGTCATTGCCACAGTAAATAGTTAAAACCCACTAGCATGTGTAGGAGTTGATTGAAGCCATTGTTGTGTTCCTACCATGCCATGCCTACTATTGCTTAGAGTGTGTCAGGTCTGATTCATTGGGAATGAATTGGAGTGCAGTGCTCTATGTTTTGATGCTGAGAGTGAAGTGTGTGAACACGATTTGGTAAAGGTAGCGATGAGAGGCCATGTAGGAGTACATGGTGGGTTGTCTCACTGGAACCGTCCTTAAGCACTGAGTTCTATGTATGTTGTCCAATGACTCGATACTACCACACGTTGGGTTCCGGTAACTCGAACCCTCTCAACTTATTAACCAACTTGATCTCTGTCCAGGAGTCGCAACTAGTTTCTGGTGTTTGTAGGTAGTGCTATTTTTCTACCAAGTGGCACCCGGCAGGGTGGGCTTGGGACAGACTAGGCACACGTGGCCTGGTGTACCGAGTGGCACCCGGATGGTGGGCTCGGGAACCCTGCACACATCGTTTGGGGCTGTGAGCGACACCCCGGCCGGATCTCCTTGCGGATGGAACCCGAATAGGCGATAAACCTGGGCTAGAGTCTTGTGTGGTTAGTCAGGTCGTGGCCGACACCCTCTCCAGGCTTCCGCTTGAAGGTTGCCGAGATACATGACGTGTACATGGAGGTAAGTGGCGAGAGCGTGTATGAAGAAGTACACCCCTGCAGGGTTAACATGATCTATTCGAATAGCCGGGTCCGCGGTTATGGACTTCTTGGATGCTTACATGGTACATAGACAACTTGAAGTGGATACTCTAAAATGCTCAAGACATAGTGTGAGTGCTATGGATGGCCTTCCCGTAGGGAGACTGGGATGAATCCATAGTAGTGTATTGTGTGGTGATTAGTGGACTCGTGTACGTTGTCTCACCTCAAGAGTTTCTCGTAGTCATAGAACAGGGTAGCCACTGAGTCAAAGCTGGCTTGCTGCAACTAAACCCCACATTACCCTCTTGATACAAATGCATGTATGATAGGATCTGATGTAAGTCTTGCTGTGTACCTTTGTACTCATGTTGCTTTATTTATGTTTTTGCAGCGGAGAATTCGGTCTTACTAGTGTTCTCGTGGACTTCGACGAGTAGCTTGTACCCCAGCAACGATCTTGATCGGATGTTGTAGATAGTCAGGCTCTTTAGCCTTTTTCATTTGTAGATGTCTGTACTCAGACATGTAATGCTTCCGCTTGTTGCTTGTTATCTCTGAATGTTGGGTCATGTGAACCCTGTTTGTAATAAATGCTATGATGGCTCTTCTGAGCCTTTATCTATATGAGTTGTTGAGTTATGCTGTGATGCCAGGTTGTACATAACATACTTGCATGTTATGCGTACGTGTAATGTGTATTGCTATGTGTGGGATCTGACTATCTAGTTGTTTATCCTTAGTAGCCTCTCTTACCGGGAAATGTCTCCTAGTGCTTCCACTGAGCCCTGGTAGCTTGCTACTGCTCCAGAACACTTAGGCTGGCCGGCATGTGTCCTTCTTCGTTCCTGTGTCTGTCCCTTCGGGGAAATGTCACGCGGTGTCTACCGGAGTCCTGTTAGCCTACTACAGCCCAGTTTACCGAAGTCCTGCTAGCCCAGTTGCTACAGCCCGGATTCACTCGCTGATGACCGACACGTTCGATGCTGGGTCATGTATGCCTATCCCTGTAAGTTAGTGCCACTTCGGGTTCACGACTAGCCATGTCAGCCTGGGTTCTTGTCATATGGATGCTAGCGAAACTATCATATACGTGTGCCAAAAGGCGCAAATGGTCTCGGGCATGGTAAGGCGACATCCGTGGGAATACCGTGCGTGAGGCCACAAAGTGATATGAGGTGTTACATGCTAGATCAGTGTGGCATAGAATTGGGGTCCTGACAGCTTTGGTATCAGAGCCTGACTGCCTGTAGGATTACCAAGCCATACTGGTCGAAGTTGAGTCTAGAAATTCTTTGGTTATGTAAGGGAATTGATTGTGGGAAGGAACGTAAGGCTCTTTTTACTCCTTTACCTCATGGCCTTCTGATCTGAGTCATCCTACCTTTCCTACGGGGTTAAGGAACTAGGCTTTCTCTTCCGTCTATCAGGATCACGTGTTACTACTCTGTAGTCCCATAGGATTGGTTGACCAGAGTCATATTCCAGTTTCGAGTACTTCCGGTGTAGCCTATTCATTTCTATCTCAGAACCTTGAGTGATGATGTTGAGTATGTTACTACCCCATTTTAGCAGGATGTCTAATTCTGAGCATTTTACTGCCGTTATGCTGCCGGAATTGCCCTAGGAGTCCAAGAGATACTAATTTCTTTGTCCTAGTTTCTACAGTCTATAGTTGATGCTGATCCGTCCTTGGTTTCGTTTCTCAGGATGTCATCAAGTTCTGTTGCTCGTAGCCATAACCACGGAGATGGTAGGGATGAGGATCCTCCCGACCAACCTTCATTGGCAGAGTTCATGTTAGAGATGGAGAGAAACAAGCGTGAGTCTAACCGCTTGTTGGCACGTATCGAGGAGAACACCACACATCAGTTCAAAGGGTCTGTAACCATTCATGATTTCATTCGCTTGTACGCACCTACCTTTCATCATTCCATCGAGCCACTCGATGCGGATGACTGGCTCCGTAGCATCACCCATAAGCTACGTTCCGTGAACGTAGCTGAAGATGACAAGGTCACCTATGCCACATACCACCTGGAAGGTCCTGCTAGTCTTTGGTGGCAGAACTATGAGGCTATGCTTCCAGCTGGCCAGATTCCTACCTGGAGAGATTTCACTGAGGCTTTTCGCGAGCATCACATTCCTGAGGCCCTCATCGATCGCAAGAGAGAAGAGTTCTGTAGTTTCACCCAGAGCAAGATAGCTGTTGATGCTTATAGTAGAGAGTTTGAGAACCTCGCTCGCTATGCCACAGAAGAGGTGTCCACGGACGCCGAGAAGCAGGCTAGGTTCCGGAAGGGTCTCGACCCCAAGTTGCGTCGTGATCCCCACCTGCATCATTGTGATACATTGCAAGCTCTTGTGAATAAGTCCATTAATGCAGAGACAACTCAACTCACTTACGAGGAGTCTCGTAAGCACACCCGTGATTTGGTATCTTCTTTCGGTTCTAGTTCCCAGAAGCGCCGGATTTGGGTTCCAAACTCCGCTCTTCCTTCTGGATATACACCGAGACCAGCCTATGTGGTGCCTTCCCCAGCTCAGTCGTATGTTCCACCCAGGCCTATTGGTAGACCGCTTGTCAGTGCGGGTCCACGTCCAACTTCAGGGACTTGCTTCACATGCGGGAAGCCAGGACACTATGCACGTGACTGCCCTCAGGCCAGTTATGTTCCACCCCAGCCCGAGAGGTCTGTTGGCTGCGTTAAGCCATCACGCAAGATGATCAGTGTCAAGTCAGCCCCCACTGAACGTGGACGTGTTCATCACATCTCAGCTAAAGACGCTCATGATGATCCGGATGTCGTTCTTGGTACACTCCTTATCAACTGTCATCCAGCATCGGTTCTATTCGATACTGGAGCATCTCACTCCTTCATTTCTGAAGGCTATGCTCGTTTGCACGACATGTCATTTTGTGATATGCCAACTCCACTTGAAATCCAAACTCCAGGGTCTAGATGGCAAACCACCAGAATCAGCTATGGTAATGAAATCCTTGTTGATAGGCTGGTATTTCTTGCATCACTTGTAGCCCTCAAGTCCTCAGATATTAACATCATCTTGGGTATGGACTGGATGACAGCTCATCATGCCAAGATTGATTGTTACACCAGGTCTGTTCAGCTTACACATCCATCTGGCAAGATAGTCACTGTCTCCACCAGAGTTGCAAAGCGTCAACTCTATTCTCTTAATGCCATCCCTCTTCCAGACCTTCAAGATATCCCGATAGTCCGTGACTTTCCGGATGTCTTTCCAGAGGAACTACCAGGTGTTCCACCTGACAGAGATGTAGAGTTCGTCATAGATCTTATTCCAGGAACTGCTCCAATCTCTAGGAGACCTTACAAGATGGCACCCTTAGAACTAGACGAGCTTAAGAAACAACTTGATGAGTCCTTGCAAAAGGGTTTCATCCGTCCTAGTTCTTCTCCTTGGGCTTGCCCCGTCCTCTTCGTCAAGAAGAAGGATGGTATGGACCGGATGGTTGTAGATTATCGTCCCATTAATTTGGTCACGATAAAGAACAAGTATCCGCTCCCCAGGATCAACGACCTGTATGATCAGCTTGCTGGATCCTCAGTCTTCTCCAAGATGGATTTGAGGTTAGGCTACCACCAAATCAAGATCAGAAACGGGGACATTCCTAAAACGGCTTTTGTCACTCGTTATAGCCAGTACGAGTACACCGTCATGTCCTTCGGTCTAACCAACGCTCCAGCTACATTCTCCCGCTTGATGAACTTGATCTTCATGGAGTACTTAGATAAGTTCGTCATGGTTTACCTCGATGATATCCTTATATACTCGAAGAACGAGGAAGAGCATGCCGAACATCTTATACTTGTGTTAGAAAAACTCAAAGAGCATCACCTTTATGACAAGTTCTCCAACTGTGAATTTTGGTTGCCAGAAGTGACCTACCTAGGCCACGTAATCTCTAGTAAGGGCATTGCTGTCAATCCCGAGAGAGTTAAGGCCATTCTTGATTGGACTCCACCTGAAACCATTAAACAAGTTAGGAGTTTCCTTGGTCTAGCCAGTTATTGTTGCCGCTTTGTTGAAAACTTCTCTAAAGTGGCCAAACCTCTCACAGAACTTCTCAAGAAAGATAAAAAGCTTGAGTGGTCCCCACAGTGTGAGCACAGTTTTCAGGAACTGAAAAGACGCCTGACCTCTGCTCCCATACTTGTGCCACCGGATTTCACTAAAGACTTTGTTATCTACTGCGATGCCTCACGACAGGGACTAGGTTGCATTCTTATGCAGGATTGTCATGTGATTGCCTATGCATCTCGACAGTTGCATCCACATGAGGAGAATTATCCTACACATGATCTAGAGCTTGCAGCCGTAGTCTATGCACTCAAGACCTGGCGACATTACCTTCTTGGTAAACGTTGCGAGATCTACACCGATCACCAGAGTCTCAAGTATATCTTCACCCAACCAGATTTGAACCTTAGGCAACGATGTTGGTTGGAGGTGATCTCAGATTATGATCTTGGGATTACTTACACCCGGGCAAAGCCAATGTCATGGCTGATGCTCTAAGCCGTAAATCCTATTGCAACAATCTCATGTTGCAGCAAGGCCAACCACTTCTCCATGAGGAATTATGTAAGCTCAATCTTCACATTGCTCCTCACGGATTCCTTTCTACCTTGGTGGCGAAACCTACTCTTGTGGATCATGTCATAGAAGCCCAGAAGCATGATACGGGGATTACCCGGATCAAGAGAAACATTGCCAAGGGGGTTGCTGGTAGTTTCTCTATAGATGATCGAGGTGTTGTTTTCTTTGGGAACCACCTGGTGGTCCCCAAGAAGGAACATCTTTGACAATTGATTCTTAAGGAGGCGCATGAATCTCCTCTCATGATTCATCCCGGTAGTACTAAGATGTATCAGGACCTATGCCAGAGGTTCTGGTGGACTAGGATGAAGAGAGAAATTGCTCAGTTCATTGCTAACTGTGATGTTTGTCGTCGCATTAAGGCAGAGCATCAAAGACCTGCTGGCACCCTTCAGCCTTTAGCTATTCCCGAGTGGAAATGGGATAAAGTTGGTATGGACTTCATCACCGGATTTCCCAGGACCAAGAAAGGGAATAACGCTATCTTCGTAGTCGTTGATCGTCTCTCCAAAGTGGCGCACTTCCTACCTGTTCGAGAGAGTATCACTACTAGTCAACTCGCTGACTTATACGTTTCTCGAATAGTGTCACTTCATGGTGTTCCACTAGAGATCAATTCAGACCGTGGTAGTCTTTTCACTTCTCATTTCTGGGAGAGTTTTCAAACTGCCATGGGAACCCATCTTTCCTTCAGTACCGCTTTCCACCCTCAGTCGAGTGGCCAGGTGGAAAGGGTCAACCAAATTCTCGAAGACATGCTTAGAGCTTGCGTTATCTCATTCGGTATGGATTGGGAGAAATGTCTTCCTTTCGCCGAGTTTGCTTATAACAATAGCTATCAATCCAGTCTCAAGAAAGCTCCTTTTGAGGTTCTCTATGGACGAAGATGTCGAACACCTTTGAACTAGTCAGAAACCGGTGAAAGACAATTCTTTGGACCGGACATGATCCAGGAGGTAGAAGAGCAAGTTTGCATCATTCGTGAGAATTTGAAAACAGCCCAGTCTCGTCAAAAGAGTCAGTATGACTGCCATCATAAGGATATGACTTATGACATTGGCGACAAAGCTTATCTTCGGGTTACTCCTTTGAAGGGTACCCATCGATTCGGTATCAAGGGCAAGTTGGCTCCTTGTTACATTGGTCCTTTTCGCATTCTCGCTAAACGAGGAGAGGTTGCCTACCAGTTGGAACTACCCCCACATCTTTCTCGAGTTCATGATGTCATCCACGTCTCTCAACTCAGGCGTTGCTTCTAGGATCCCATCCGCGAAGTGGACCACGAAACACTTGATCTCCAAGATAACCTCACCTATCGAGAGTACCCTGTTCCCATTCTTGATCAAGCAGAGGGAGTCACTCGATGTCATAACATCGAGTTTCTCAAGGTTCAGTGGTCTCATCATTCTGAGAGAGAAGCTACTTGGGAGCGAGAAGATCGTCTTCGACTAGAGTACCCCACTTTCTTTCCGTCGACCCCTGAATCTCGGGACGAGATTCTTTCAAGTGGGGGCGAGTTGTCACATCCCTAGTTCTGGTATGCTCAAGGCTAGCTAGTCATGTGTGCATCAAGCTTAAATTCTATTTAATTTTGAAATGAGGATTTGTGAAACCCTCAGAATCATCTCTGGAAATGACCTAGATAAAAATTGCTCCAAAAAGGTCCAAGAAAATGTTCATGTTGCTCTGTGAAAATATTGGGCAGAGATAAAAATCAAACCAATATTTTTAGGAGCTCATAAGTATTTATTTTGGGCATTTAGAATTAATGCATAATTATTTGCATTGGATATATATTTGTTATACATATAATATAAGTCCAAAAATTATGCCATTTGTTGAGGAGCTCTGGAATAATACCACTAGTTCCTACAAAAATTGGTATAAGTAAATAAAATGATTTAGTATTATTATTAAATCAAAACGAATGTCATAAAAATAGAAAAGAAAAAGAAATGTGAGAGACTTACATGGTGCTTACCTCCCTGTGCAGCCGTTCCTGTGTGGCCTGGCCAGCCCAGTTGGCCAGCCCAGCCCACCTGCCCCCCTCCTCTGTCGTCTTCATCCTCGACAGGAGGATGGGCGCGTGCCCGACGCGCGCGCACCACCACACCGCGCGACCTCCTCCCTCCCTGCCTGCCTGTCCTCCCTCTCATCGCACTGGATGCCCCGCGCGACGCCACGCGCCGCCCCGTACCCCTCTCACTCTCCCCCGGTCCTCTCCTCTCCTCTCCCTCGCTTTCTCTCTCGCGTCCGAACGCGCCCACCGCCGCCGACGAGCACCACCGCGGCCACCGGCCACCCCTCGCCCTGCCACTGCGCCTAGAAGCTCTGCCACATTGCCGGCTACCTCTCCGTCAAGCCACAGAGGCCCTGGAGAGTCGCCATCACCACCGTCTTCATCTCCGGTCGCCGGAGATTGTCTTCGCCGCCCTGCTGTCTTCAGCACGTCCCCGAGCTCGCCGACAAGCCCGTCGAGTCTGTCGTGAGCATCTCCCCGTTGCCCCTCTCTTCTCCCCCCTCGTTCCCGCGTCGTAGCCGTCATTTCCACCATGGCCGAAGCCATCGCCGCCGCAGCTCCTCGCCGTCGTAGCCACAGCCGCCGCAGCCCGCAGCCGAGCTCGCCGTTGCACTTAGTGCACTCTGGCGAGTCACGCGGACCCGCTTGCAGCCTCCCTCGTGCCCCGCGACATCAAAACCCCGATGGCCGAACTCCGGCCGCCGCACTCGTCGTCGCCGCCGTCGTTCTGGGCCACCTCCGACGAAACCCCGTGCACCGTTGGATGCGGCACTCAGCCAGCTCCCCGTAGCTCCTCTCACTGTGTCGTCTGGACGCCGGAACATCAACTCTGGTGAAGAACCACTGTGGCTCGAGGTCATCGCCGGCCGAACTCCGGCGAGGCCGACGTGGCTGTCATTAGCGCCTAATCCCGCAGCCTAAACTACCCCACCAGCCGCTCACCGTGGGCCCCAGGGCCAAGTCAAACCCTGGTCAGTGCGGGTTTGACCCGGGCTTAACCACTATGTCAGGTTTGACCCAGGTTGACTGCTGACACAGTGCTGACCTCAAGATGACGCAATAATGATTTCTGGAATTATTTTAACTCAGGAAATTCTAGAAAATGCTTTAAACTTCAAAAAATCATAGAAATTCAACCGTAGCTCAGATTAAAATAATTTATATATGAAAAATTATCAGAAAAATGCAATCTTTCCATCTGTACCAGTTTCATGCATGAGAAACCAACCTAAACCTGCTGTATAGGTGAAAACATATAATGGCATATATAAGAGCTTAATTTGGAGTTGCATTTGAACTCTTGGTTCAAATGAACTTCAACCAAATGATTGCTAGCTGCATTAGCTCAAACAGCATCACATCTTCATGCCATGTTCATGCATCATATTGTTGCATATGCTTGTGTATTGATTGTCGACACCGTTCGTTCTCGATAGGTCCTGCTCCGGAGAGTGTTCCAGAGTACCTGTCTAAGGAGCAGTGCCACCTTGTTGATCTACCAGGCAAGCAAACCCCCTTGTTCATTCCGATACAATCCTACTCTCTCACTCCTGCTCTCAGTTATTGCATTGGGACAACAACGATTCATCTGCTACTTTGTGTTGCGGTAGTTGAACCCATTTTGCTGCATGACCTGTCATTGCCACAGTAAATAGTTAAAACCCACTAGCATGTGTAGGAGTTGATTGAAGCCATTGTTGTGTTCCTACCATGCCATGCCTACTATTGCTTAGAGTGTGTCAGGTCTGATTCATTGGGAATGAATTGGAGTGCAGTGCTCTATGTTTTGATGCTGAGAGTGAAGTGTGTGAACACGATTTGGTAAAGGTAGCGATGAGAGGCCATGTAGGAGTACATGGTGGGTTGTCTCACTGGAACCGTCCTTAAGCACTGAGTTCTATGTATGTTGTCCAATGACTCGATACTACCACACGTTGGGTTCCGGTAACTCGACCCCTCTCAACTTATTAACCAACTTGATCTCTGTCCAGGAGTCGCAACTAGTTTCTGGTGTTTGTAGGTAGTGCTATTTTTCTACCAAGTGGCACCCGGCAGGGTGGGCTTGGGACAGACTAGGCACACGTGGCCTGGTGTACCGAGTGGCACCCGGATGGTGGGCTCGGGAACCCTGCACACATCGTTTGGGGCTGTGAGCGACACCCCGGCCGGATCTCCTTGCGGATGGAACCCGAATAGGCGATAAACCTGGGCTAGAGTCTTGTGTGGTTAGTCAGGTCGTGGCCGACACCCTCGCCAGGCTTCCGCTTGAAGGTTGCCGAGATACATGACGTGTACATGGAGGTAAGTGGCGAGAGCGTGTATGAAGAAGTACACCCCTGCAGGGTTAACATGATCTATTCGAATAGCCGGGTCCGCGGTTATGGACTTCTTGGATGCTTACATGGTACATAGACAACTTGAAGTGGATACTCTAAAATGCTCAAGACATTGTGTGAGTGCTATGGATGGCCTTCTCGTAGGGAGACAGGGATGAATCCATAGTAGTGTATTGTGTGGTGATTAGTGGACTCGTGTACGTTGTCTCACCTCAAGAGTTTCTCGTAGTCAAAGAACAGGATAGCCACTGAGTCAAAGCTGGCTTGCTGCAACTAAACCCCACATTACCCTCTTGATACAAATGCATGTATGATAGGATCTGATGTAAGTCTTGCTGAGTACCTTTGTACTCATGTTGCTTTATTTATGTTTTTGCAGCGGAGACTTCGGTCTTACTAGTGTTCTCGTGGACTTCGACGAGTAGCTTGTACCTCAGCTACGATCTTGGTCGGATGTTGTAGATAGTAAGGCTCTTTAGCCTTTTTCATTTGTAGATGTCTGTACTCAGACATGTAATGCTTCCGCTTGTTGCTTGTTTGCTCTGAATGTTGGGTCATGTGACCCCTATTTGTAATAAATGCTATGACGGCTCTTCTGAGCCTTTATCTATATGAGTTGTTGAGTTATGCTGTGATGCCATGTTGTACAGCACATACTTGCATGTTATGCGTACATGTAATGTGTATTGCTATGTGTGGGATCTGACTATCTAGTTGTTTATCCTTAGTAGCCTCTCTTACCGGGAAATGTCTCCTAGTGCTTCCATTGAGCCCTGATAGCTTGCTACTGCTCCGGAACACTTAGGCTGGCCGGCATGTGTCCTTCTTTGTTCCTGTGTTTGTCCCTTCGGGGAAATGTCATGCGGTGTCTAGCGGAGTCCTGTTAGCCCGCTACAACCCGGTTTACCGGAGTTCTGCTAGCCCAGTTGCTACAGCCCGGATTCACTCGCTAATGACCGACACGTTCGATGCTGGGTCATGTATGCCTGTCCCTGTAAGTTAGTGCCACTTCGGGTTCACGACTAGCCATGTCAGCCTGGGTTCTTGTCATATGGATGCTAGCGACACTATCATATACGTGTGCCAAAAGGCGCAAACAGTCCCGGGCATGGTAAGGTGACACCCGTGGGAATACCATGCGTGAGGCCACAAAGTGATATGAGGTGTTACATGCTAGATCGGTGTGGCATAGAATCGGGGTCCTGACACGCAGTCACCTAAACCTTCTGTGGATTTACATCGTGCTATCAACACCAATGATATGCCCCATATGATGGTTTATATCACGGACCAATATGTAGAATCTCAAGGCAACTCCTCGATTCACCTTGAGACTCGGGAGATACAATGATATGACTCAGCAAATGTCTGCGGTTTTCAGTGAAGTCAGGAACCCCAGGACGTTGGGGGGGAAGATAACCCGTTCCCAGAGGATGAAAGTATAAAGGCCGTCATAAAGTTCCGGGTCATCAGAAAGGATTCTGGTTTAAAATCTGGTTCAAGACACATCTCTCTCTCATAAAGCGTTGAAGCTCTCAAATATCTGGTTTAAAAATCTGGCTCAAGGGAAGTCAGTCTCACTGAAGCTCTCCAAGTATCCGGTTTACAATCCAGTTCAAAGGAAATTTATCTATCATGAAGCCTTGAAGCTCTCAAATCCGGTTGAAAATCTCTGAAGCTATCAATATCCGGTTCAAAATTCCGGTTCTAGAAGAATTTATCTCTTGCAAAAAGTTAAAGGTTGCCAAAGAGGACTTATTGCCATGATGCATGGTTCAAACATTGGTATCCCGCCTTATTGGCTTATCATATTATTGGTTACATGGGGGCTTCAACTGGCAAAGCGGAGTACTGCCTGTTAAACCGGCTATCACGCCACAACAAAGCTTGGGAGCTTCACACCCAAGGGGCCAAAGAGAGTCTTGTTGCTATGCACAGCTCAAACATAGGCACCCACAGAGCACAGCTCACAAAATTACTTGGGGGCTCTTTGTGCAATGCAACAAAGAGTTTGAAAGGACCCTTGTAATATGCTATCAAGCACGGCTTGGAAGCCTGGTGTATTCACCTAAAACCCCGGGTTAACCTGCCTTCATCAAGTAAGCCACTCCTATCCAGGTAATCCTGGCACGACCCGCCGAACGTTTGTCAAGTCAATCTTATACAGACCCTGAACTTGTCAAAGTTAAAACGACGATTGGTTAGTTGGAGGTCCATCTTAAAAGGCTTTGCAAAATGGTTTAACTCAGCGGCCTGGCAGCTCATGAAAAGCGTCGAATTTGGGCATGGCAGCCCTTGAAAAGCCTCGACTACATGATTTTTATTTGCTTTTTGCCAAGTTTTTACCCTTTGATAAAGTTTATGTTGAACCGGTGTCTATTGACCCGGTATGGCTTTTCAGTCATCAAATTAACCCAAGTTTTTGCCAAGTTTTCTATCAACAAGTTGTCAGACCACATTCAATTATAAGTCGGTGTTTATTAACCCGGTCTAGCATTGACAATAAGTCGCCAGGATGATCATCCAGTGTTTATCATAACCCGGCATGGCTTCATTATAAACCAGCAAAGCGTGGGAATTACCAGCAAAGCATGGTGGGAGTTATCAGTACTCTAGATTTGGGTTATCACCCTTACTACAAGAAAGTTGGTAAACCAACAATATGATTCAATATCACAGGTATGATATATTTCATATTTTATTGCAGCCTTGGTTATAAACCCGGGTTATATGTTGGGCATTATGACCCATCCGGCGGTAAACCGCCAGGACACTTTAAACTTGTTGAATGGAGAAATAGGTTGAATAAAGCATAATTATAAATCACCGGCATTTATTAACCCGGCATGGCTCTAAGACGATAAGTCGCTAGTATATGATGAGAAATTATCCGGTGTTTGTTAACCCGGCCTGGCTTTGGACTATAAGTCGCCAGTATATATTTGGATTGCGCCATTGGAATTATGCGCTTATAAATCATTGGATATATTATTCAAGTCTTTAAATAGCCAACATGGCTAGATTTTATTATGGTTATCAATAACCAATATTATGATTGAGGTTTTCAAAGTCGCTTTAGCACAATGGCTATCATATTATCTATGGATATGATTTATTTTACAATTGAAGGAATAGTCCCGAGTTGCTGCAGGCTTACAACCTGGCACTTGGGGGCTATATTATTCAAGTTGAGATTACATCAAATATGCAAGTCTCATGTCGCTGCAAGCATGCACCATGACACTTGGGGCCTAATGCAAAGTCATTCAAGTTGAAGACCTGGCACATCACATTATAATGAGCTGGCCCTTGGGGGCTACCAATTGCTCCTGTCAACAACTCAAGGTACACAAGTTAAATCCATTATATTGAAGGGTCCATTACTCAGTTGGTAAAGCACAAGGCTCTTAACCTTGTGGACGTGGATTCAAGCCCCATGATGGGGGTTACATCATATGATGTTATTTTCATTAAAGTATATATCAAGTCCCAGCTCAATATTATCTTATTGAGCCGGCCCATGGGGGCTACACATCACTGCTCAAATCTACATGATTATATTTACAAAGTCCCTGCTCATTATTGCATAATGACTCGGCCCTTGGGGGCTACACTGGTTGAAGTTTTTATGAGCATAAGGCAATTTCAAGTCCCAAGCATGACAACCCGGCACTTGGGGGCTACATATACAGAGTATTTAGTTTTTTGCTAGTGACTGAGATGAACAACATGGATTTCTTCAAAGTGGCAGTAATTATATGGAAACAAGTCTCAAATCATCACTCTGTTCTATTCAAGACTTGGGGCTACAGGTATATGGATATAAGGGAGAAATATCTTCCGATTTTCAGTTTTAAGCAAACCAGATTGACCCGGCATCACCAATCATTGTGACCCGGTGTCTGCAACAATCATGAACCGACGTTGGCAACAATCATGAACCGGAGTTGGAAACAATCATAACCCGGAATTATCAGTTTTTATAACCCGCGATTTTTGAAAATCATAGATCGGCAAGTTCTACATTTTCAAACCGGCTGAATAACAGTTGAATATTTGAAGACCAATATTTTTGTCAAATCAGAGCATTGAAGCCTGATTCAAATGGATTCTTTATTTACAAAATATCTTTTGGAAGCAAATTGATTATGAAGCTGGTCTATTGACTCGGATTTTTTTAGAAGGAAGAAATGACAAGGATTTAAGGATGATCAAGTGCCGGTTTATAAGAATCTATAAGCCGGAGCATAAGCCGTCAAGTTTGTTCTTGTGTTTGTTTTATAGGATCATTTTAACATGGATGAATCCAAATTAAACTGGGGGCTAATGTCGGGGATATACCCCGCGGCGTAACCCGGCCGGAAATATAACCCGGCCGGACTGGATGACTCACTGGTAAACCGCCCGGAGCTTGGCGATTCACGGGTAACCCGCCCGATCTTGGCAGTTCATTAGTAACCCGGCAGGCGGGTCAAACGGATGACGAGGCCCAAGGCCCAGAAGGTCGGTTCACGTTCAATGGTGGGCCGGTTTATGAGGAAAGCGTGAGGACTATTCTCCTACAAAGGGAGCAAGACTAGGACTCCACTTGTAATAGAATAATCCTAGTCCAACTAGGACTAGCCATGTAAACCGCCCCTTCAACATATATGAAGAGGGGCAGGGCTCCCCAAAGAGGGACAAGCAAGAAGAAAGAATCTCTAGAGCTAGACACAAATAGAGGAGAGCCGATTTACGACGACTCTCTCATGATGATAATGAGACCTAGCCACAAATAGCATGTAGGGCTATTACCGGATGATGTTTCCCGGGGCCCGAAGCTGTCTAAATCCTTGTCTTGTGTGTTGCGTCTCTCGTCCCGATCAACCCCTCTCAAGCTACCACATAGATGCGTTGGCCTCGCGACTAAGTCCTGACACTAAGGACATTTGACGTGATAATTCCACGACAAGAAGCATAGCCGGGCTTAGGCTGTGATGCTCTGGAGTGGGGGATGGGGATGGGGGAGTCCTGGATTAAGGGGTCCTTGGACAGCCGGACTGTTGGACTATGAAGATACAAGCTTGAATACTTCGTCCCGTGTCCGGACGGGACTCTCCTTTGCATGGAAGGCAAGCTTGGCAATTCAGATATGTAGATCTCCTCCTCTGTAACTGACTCTGTGTAACCCTAGCCCCCTCCCGTGTTTATATAAACCGGAGGGTTTAGTCCATTGGATAACAACTATCATAATCATAGGCTAGCTTCTATGGTTTAGCCTCTACGATCTTGTGGTAGATCAACTCTTGTAATACTCATATCATGAAGATCAATCAAGCAAGAAGTAGGGTATTACCTCCTTCGAGAGGGCCCAAACTTGGGTAAACATCGTGTCGCTTTCCTCCTATTACCATTAGCCTTGGGCGCACAGTTCGGGACCCCCTACCCGAGATCCGCCGGTTTTGACACCGACATTGGTGCTTTCATCGAGAGTTCCATTGTGTCGTCGCGATAGAGCTTGATGTTTCGCCATGTCGTCAAGGACCACATCACCTCTGGAGGATCCCTGGCTGTAGGCCAGACTCTCCCGCTGGGCGGTTTCGTCATGGCTGCCCGTTCGGCTGCCACGCCGACGATGACTTCTCAGGTCATCAAGAATAGCTTCCACGTCAGCTCGGAATTCACCAAGCAGATGGATCCAATGGAGCTCTCCTCCTTGAACTAGCTCTTGGACCGCATCGCTACCCTGGGAGTCACTACGAACTATGATCAGATCGGGCTTAAACCCGACCAAAGGGAGATTAACTCTCCACCGGTCACCCATCAGATAGCGGTGGTGGAGGAACAAAACAACAATTCTTCCTCTATTTTGAGGACGAACTATGTCCGGATTCCTGAGCTCTCCGAGCCGGATACCCGTATACAGGAGGACATAGCCTAGGCTCCGAACTTAGAATCGGGCAATGGGCCACAAATATTGGGCCATCCTAGAGCCCGAGCTACCAAGCTCGGGAGCTCCTTTGCCCCCTAGGTCTCAGATCGGATCAGGATATGGACTTAAGTATACCCACCCACCCAAACACAAGTGATCTTTCCCACATTAGACAAGAGCCCCAAGAGACATTACACCACTTCTGGGCTAGATTCCTCCTTGTAATGAGCAAGGTTAAGAACTGTCACGAGGAAGACACAATCTCATTCTTTTGCAAAAATTGCACGGACAAGGGAATTCTCAATGCCATAAGTCGCCATGACATAGCACACTTCACCGACTTGGCGGCCATAGTACAGAAGTACTGTGCGATGGAAAGCACCTGGAAAAGCCAAACAAAATTCTGGGATCCTTCGGCTCTAACTAAAACCCTCGTCCGAACTAAAAGGGTGCGCTCTCGCAAGTCACCCAATCCAATTACAAAGAAGCCAAAGCCCTCTACAGGGCGTGGAACTATACTGGAGGGATGGCTCAATAGGCCATGCAATATTTACAGCACACCGGGCATCATACCAACACACAGCCTTAGAGTAGGTTCGATACTCTGGCAGGTGGCCAACAACGGCGAGGACCTTCTCATCAACAATACCGCAGAGCACCATCCGACAGAGAATAACAATACAATACTAATAGTCTTCGAGACTTTCGCCTCAAACAATAGGCGCAAGTGAGCGCTCCGCAGCCTCGCCGAATTCCGCCACGTCGCAGCAATAAACCCGTGGAACGATACGGCCATAACCTTCAATGCCAGCGAAGAACCTCAATTCCAAATAGTCCGAGCACCAGCTGCTTTGGTCCTTAGTCCAATTGTGGACGGCTTCCGGCTTACTAAAGTGCTCATGGACGGCGGCAGTGGATTAAACCTCATCTGTGAGGAAACTCTTAACAAAATGGAAATAGATAAGAGCCGCATTGAGCAAAGCAGCACGACCTTCAGAGGAATCATCCCTAGTCGGGAGGCACGATGCGCGGGAAAAATAACACTGGATGTGGTATTCAGCACGCTAGAAAATTATAGGTCTGAAGAAATCACATTCCAAGTGGCCCCATTTAACAGTGGATACCACGCCCTTTTAGGGCGGGATGCATTCACAAGCTTCCAAGCTATACCCCATTATGGGTACATGAAGCTTAAGATGCGGGGGCCCAATGGAATCATCACTCTAGCCAGTGATCCGGACATAGCACTCCGCGTCGAAAATAAAACTGCCACACTAGCCCTGGAGGCATTATCTGAAGCCATCGCGGCCGAAGAGTTAACTGCGCTGCGCTCCACAGTGGACAGGGACGACGAGATACTCGACAAATGACCCAAGTCCACCTCTTTTAAACCAGTAGATGAAATAGTGAAATTCCAGGTCCACCCAACGGACCCTGCAAAAACAACATCAATTAGGGCACAACTGAACCCCACAATAGACGCTGCACTATGAGAGTTCTTGCGCGAGAATTGGGACATCGTCGCCTGGCATCCTTCGGATATGCCAGGTATCCCACGCAGGCTGGCCGAGCACAACCTAAACATACTAAAGGGATATAAGCCGGTCAAGCAGACTCTTCGGCGCTTTTTAGAACCCAAGCGACAAGCCTTGGGAGAAGAGCTAGCCAAGCTACTCAAGGCCGAATTCATCAGAAAAATTAAACATCCGGACTGGCTAGCAAACCTGGTGATGGTACCAAAGAAGGACAAATCCTGGCGCCTATGCGTTGATTTCAAGGACCTCAATAAGGCTTGCCCCAAGGATGCCTTCCCCCTCCCCCGTATCGATGAAATCATCAACGCTACTGCAGGACACGACTCATTGTGTTTCCTCGACGCATACTCCGGATACCATCAAATCAAGATGGTGGAGTCCGACCAAGCCACAACGGCATTTATCACTCCATACGGCCCCTTCTGTTTTAACACTATGCCTTTCGGGCTAAAAAACGCCGATGCAACCTATCAACGCATGATTCAGATATGCCTGGAAACACAAATCGGCAAAACAGTGGAGGCATACGTAGACGATGTGGTCATCAAAATCAGACACGTCGAATCTTTAATAGACGACTTGAGGCTTACATTCGTCAATCTCCGAGCATATGACATCAAGCTCAACCCGGAAAAATGCGTTTTCGATGTACCTGCCAAAAAACTCTTGGGCTTCATCGTTTCCAACAAAGGAATCGAAGCAAACCCGGCTAAAATCCAAGCTCTATCACAGTTGGCTACCCCAACAGACCTCAAGCAAATCCAGAAATTAACTGGATGCGTGGCCGCCTTAACCCGCTTTATCTCCAAATTAGGAGAAAATGCACTACCTCTTTATCGCCTTCTTCGACGCACCAAACACTTCGAGTGGATGGATGCGGCTATGGCCGGACTGGAGGAAATAAAAGCCCTCTTGGCCACCAATCCAATCCTGGCCGCGCCAAATGTCGGCGAACCAATGCTGCTATATATAGCTGCAACACATCAGGTTGTAAGCGCAGTGCTCGTCGTCGAACAAGAGACAGATGTACATAAGTTCCCGCTTCAAAATCCGGTATACTACGTATCCACTGTCCTCACTCCATGCAAGTCACAGTACCCACATTATCAAAAGATAGCATACACGGTCTTCATGGCATCCCTAAAACTACGACACTACTTTTGAGAGTGTTCAATCACGGTGGCCTTCGAAGTACCACTCAATGACATAATAAATAACCGCGATGCCACGGGCCGAATTGCTTAATGCGCTATCGAACTCCTACCGTTCAGCATAACATGCAAACGGTGACAAGCCATTAAGTCGCAAGTACTAGCTGACTTCGTTGCCGAATGGACAGAAGCCGAACTCCCTAAAGAGTATGGCGCATACTCCAATTGGATCGTGCACTTTGACGGCTCTAAGATGCTAGCTGGTCTAGGGGCAAGCATCATCCTGACATCCCCCACTGGAGATACAGTCCAATACGTACTCCAAATACTTTACCCAGATTCAAACAATGCAGCCGAATATGAGGCCTTGTTGCACGGTCTTCAGACGTCAGTCTCCATGGGCATTGAATGCCTAGAAGTGCGTGGGGATTCAAATCTCGCAATATCTCAAATAAATGGAGACTTTGACACCAAGGACCCAATGGCGGCCTACCACAATGCCGTCCTCAAAATGTCAGCTCGGTTCGAGAGGCTCGAACTCCACCATGTGGTTCGGGAAAACAATCAAGCAGCGGATATTCTTGCCCGCATCGGTGCTAAACGGGACCCCGTCCCACCTAATATCTTTTTGGAAAGGCTGTTCAAGCCATCCGTGATATGGGAAGGGGAGACCGGCAATACCAGTCCGGATCAGAACACAACCCCAGATCCCAAACAATCTGACGTAATTGGAGGCTCCGCCACCGAAATAACACCTTCGGCCCACGCGATTATGGTTGTCATCGCCCCGTGGACAGAACCGTTCTTAGCCTACTTAAATAGGCAAGAACTCCCTGAGGACCAAAATGAGGCACGTTGCATTGTGCGGCGTTCTAAAGCCTACAAAGTCCACAAGGGAGAGCTCTATAAGAAAAGCGCGACTAGAGTGCTCCAAAGGTGTATCTCCGAAGAGGAAGGGCAGCAACTCTTGGCCGAAATTCATGCCGGACTCGACGGCCACCACGCCGCAGCCTGGGCACTCGTAAGCAAGGCCTTCCGTACAGCTTTCTACTGTCCTACAGACCAAGCAGACGCACAGGACCTCGTCCAAAATTGTGTCGGTTGCCAACTTTTTGCAAATCAAAGCCATATTCCACCTACAGCTCTCCAAACAATCCCCATAACTTGGCCCTTTGCGGTCTGGGGGCTCAATATGGTTGGACCCCTTAAAGGAGGAAGCCATAAGAAGAAATACTTGTTAGTCATGGTTCATAAATTCACCAAATGGATAGAAGCCAAACCAGTTAAAATGGCCGAGTCCGGACCAGTGATAGACTTCATATCGGGGGTCGTACACCATTACGGTGTCCCCCACAGCATCATCACCGATAACGGCTCAAACTTAATAGCCAACGACGTGAAAGCCTGGTGCGGCAAAATGGGCATAAAACTTGATTATGCCTCCGTCTATCACTGCCCAAACAAATAGTCAAGTTGAACGAGCGAATGGTCTTATCATGAGCGCCATTAAACCCATACTAGTGCAATCCTTGAAGGAATCAGATACACACTGGGTCGAGGAGCTCGGCGCCGTACTATGGGGGCTGCGGACCACGCCAAATCGCACCACCGGATACACACCATTTTTTATGGTGTACGACATAGAGGCAGTGCTACCCTGCGATATCATCCATGACTCACCTCGAGTGTGCATGTACAAAGAGAGAGAAGCCGAGCTGGATCGGCAGGACGGCTTAGATGCCCTGGAGGAGGAGCGTGACGTCGCAAAGGCCCGTTCCGCATTCTATCAACAGCAGGCTCGAAGGTATCAAAGCAGAGAAGTACGGGCCAAAACTTATAACATTGGCGAACTTGTTCTACGCCTACCGGAGAAGAAAAAGGACAAGCTCAAGCCCAAATGGGAGGGTCTCTTCATCATTGATAAAGTTCTCACCGGAGGAGCGTACCGTCTGCGTGATGCATGAGATAATCGACTCGAGCCGAACCCATGGAACGCAGCCAGACTCTGAAGATTCTATGCCTAGTGCCGAACTCTGTGTTTGTCTCCTTACCTCCGTCTCCCCTTTTAAATTATATCATCTCTCCCTCTCTCCTTTTTATATGTATAGCTTTAAAAGCTTCAAGTATGCTTTGATCGCACACTCATGCCGCACTATGCGCGCTCAGTATACCTGGGGGCTTCTTATACAGAAGATTAATATAATTATCTTATGGGATTTATGCCCACCACATATGCGTCATTTCCCCATACGTGCCTTTTTTCACCACTATATGCATCGATATGACTTAATTTTTGGCCAAGCTGGGTTGCCTGGCTCTTGTGTTTAAGCCCTACGTTCCCGTTAATTCGGCTAGGGCATAAGGGGAGCACCTCTACGTTTGTTACTGCCGGGTCAGCCGGCTCAGACTGGGTGAAGCCGAAAGCTAGCGTTTTTAAGGGAATATTCGGTCGGTGAACAAAAGATGTCTTTTACTTATTACAAAACATGACCCAGACGATTATATCTTGCATCATTTTTCACAGTTCGTACATGCACATTAATGCATGCACACCCAGGGAAAGGAACCCTTAATAGAACTATTCACCCTAGAATATGTTTCTTACTACCCATGTAATATAACATAACTAGTTGGGTACTTGTCTATTCAAGCACTTATGACCCCTACGCCTGGTTTCCACGCGTGCCCTGGTTTTTACATAACTGAGCGGGTATTTGGATACACTCCGGACTGTCAGGTCCAAAGGTTGAAGCAAAAAGGTCCGCCAAGACAAATGATTTACAATCTGGCTAGGGACAAAATTATGTCCTTTGAAGTACAAATCACTTAGAATGACTAAACTCTTCTTCTATACCATCCAACAGGCTGTCTAGCCTACAATCCTGTTGGGAATACTTAGCGGCTAATGCTACCTGGTCATATACCAGACTTACAGGGATTTCTTTCCCATCTGACCCGACAGGTCCGACCTCGGCCATGTGGTTCGGGTCAGCCTTGGTGTATCGCATCTTCACCATGGCCCAGGCTTCCCTTGCACCTTGTCGACAGGCCGATATCTTCCATAATTGGAAGCTCCGCCGTGCTCCCTTGAGCATCTCCACAAGCTCCCCCATGCCTCCTGGTAGGGAGGCTGATGGCCACAAGGCCTGGGCAATGCCCTGCATCACCTGCCAAACTTGTTCGTTCAGTTGTGAGAGTCCTGCAAAAGATCGCCTGCAGATCCGGGCATCTTCTCTCTGGGACGACCTATCAACATACCTACATACATAATTCTGTTAGCGCGCTTCCTCGCCGAACTTTATAGTGGTTCGTTAGAGCACTTACTAAATATGTCGCGTCGAAGCCTCTTATTCTCCTTCACGGAGTCAGCAAGCTGGGCGCGAACATCCTTTAATTCGATGTCCAGTTGGGTGTTCGCGTCTTGGAGAGTATTTTTCTCCTGTATAACCTTTGTAAGCACACGCTCGCCAGCCTTCAGCTGTCGCTGAGCATATTGCTCATCCTCTGGTACAATCTCCGAATTGCCTCCGGGATTGTCTGCAGAATCTATTGCTAGATTTGCTTTCATGCCGAATACTAACTGGTACATACCATTACATTATTTTCGATCAAAACAAGTATTACCAGATGGGGCCTTTGTGAACTCCTCCATTCCGGCAATTGTGGCCCGCAGTTGGACTTTGCACTCCTCCAGCTCTTTAGACAGCTGGGTATTCTTCTCTGTCAAAACCAATGCACACGAGGATCCTTAAATCAGTTGTGCTAACTGTCTCAAGTCTTAGGGGCTAATGATATACATACTTATCAAATTTTCATACCCGTAGATCCTTTATGTACTGGTTTGTGGCTCTGGCGTGGCCACCTTGAGCATCCTAGATGTAGGTGTCCCCTGAGTTGAAGGCATTAAACGCCTCTTCAAAGAAATTAGGGTCGCGTAGTGTGGCCCGTTGGCGCCTATGATTCATGGCGCTCTCCACTTCGGAGTTTGTAGCTGAGAATCTATCTGCATCCTTTGTAGGAGGATCGTCCGGCATTGCCTCCGCCCTTGAGTCCGGCATCGGACTCCGGCTGGTGGAGGCGTGGCCGGTAGGCTCTCCGGATATAGTCCGGCAAGCGCTTTTTCTGTCAGAAGACAATGGACATTGTTATATTTTAACGATGATAATTACGTGGCAGGTTTTTAAACATACATTTGCAACGGCGTCTCGGTCCTGACCGCCTTCCTTTTAAGCCTACCCGGCTTCGGTGCCCCTTGTTGACGAGTCACCACGGGTTCGTCATGGCATCCCGATGGCCTTCCCTGTAAAATGCAATACATGTGCTGTGGGTAAGGTGCAAAAACGTAATCCTTCTTGGAAGTTGGGAATCCAGTTTTACTAACATGTGATACAGGGAGTAGGCCAGGATAATCAGCTATGATGGCCACCAATGCACCATTGCAGCTTAGCTGATAAAATGTCCGGTTGACGAGCTCCACAAATGTGTCCAGATCTTCTTCGAGTCCAGGGTTGAGGGCCCAGTCGGGGTCCTCTGGTTGTGGAGACGGGCTGTAAACCTCCCTCATAGCTTTTCGCAGTTCCTTCTATGAATTGGCAAGGTAAATATTTGTGCTAAAGAATGCACGAAAGACTGGAATAAGAGATAGCAGCTCACCCAACTTGGGGGTTTGTACATGGAGAATCCATCCCGTGGTTTGATACGGATGAACTCCTCTTCTTCTCCTTTGTACAAATCGGACAGTATCTTCACCAGAGCGGCGGCGGAGTCTGGACCTTTACGGCCGCATCGGGAGGCATCGTCTTCTCCATTGAAGTGCCACATGGGTTTCCCCGATATTGAAGTGGCTGCACTCCCCGCATTATACATATGGACATAACCTCAACCATTGTCAGTCCTGATTTGGCCAGCGTCTTTATCATGTCCATCAGGAAAACGATCTCTTTGTTATCTTCCTCCTAGGGGTTCCGGGGGTGCCAGCTGTGGCGTTTATTCAATGGGGCATTTACAAACTCGGGAAGGCCCTTCCGAATAGGGTCTGGAAGAGGGACATCCTCCATGTAGAACCACTCCGAAGGCCAGTCTTCGGATGACTTTTTTGGGGTACTGGACAGGTATCCGGTCCTGACGATGCGCCATATTTCGGCTCCGCCCACTTGTTATACCGACCCCTCTTGAGTGCGGGGTACAAGGCAGAATAGCCTCTTCCACAGCTCGAAATGACCTTCGCAACCCAGAAATAGTTCACAGAAGGCAACATAGCCTGCGATATACAGTATGGAGGCTGGGGTAAAGTTATGCAGCTGGAGGCCGTAGAACACCAGGAGCCCGCGGAGGAAAGGATGGATTGTAAATCCAAGTCCCCTCAGAAAATAGGGGACAAAGCATACCCTCTCCCCCTTGGAGGGGTTTGGAGAACTCTCCGCTTGCTCCCCGCCATTATAAGTGGCTAGTCCAGCTGAGATGGGGACCATGTACGCAGGCGGTAGAAACCCCTTGGTCTGCAACTCTACTAGTCGACTGTGGGGGACAGAACATTTCTCCCAATCACCTGGCCTAGTGCTACGGGAGCGAGAGGAGGAGCCGCGACGGCCGACCATGGTTGTATGGATTTTTTTCGGGCGCGCTCTGATGGATACTCGCCGGGAGGAGATGGTGTTATTTGGATCTGAGGATCCCCATCTCTTTAAATAGACGATTTACTCACATGGTCAGGGTGGCAAATGTAAAAATGCCCCGACTTCTCGCATTCGCTCGACACGTTGAGACTGCCATTATTAAAACACAGAAGCCGAGGAGTGCATCATTAATGGGAAGCCGGACATTGCTCGTTATAACAGGTACCCTGGAGAATTTGGAAAAGAACCCGCCTTGCAATGCCGAAACAATCTGCGCGCCGGACTCATCGTCATTGAAGTCTGGTTCGGGAGCTACGGAGGGAGTCCTGGATTAAGGTGTCCTCGGATAGCCGGACTATATACTTTGGCCGAACTATTGGACTATGAAGATACAAGATTGAAGACTTCGTCCCGTGTCCGGATAGGACTCTCCTTTGCATGGAAGGCAAGCTTGGCAATTCGGATATGTAGATCTCCTCCTCTGTAACCGACTTTGTGTAACCCTAGCCCCCTCCGATGTTTATATAAACCGGAGGGTTTAGTCCATAGGACAACAACAATCATAATCATAGGCTAGCTTCTAGGGTTTAGCCTATACGATCTCATGGTAGATCAACTCTTGTAATACTCATATTATGAAGATCAATCAAGCAGGAAATAGGGTATTACCTCCGTCGAGAGGGCCCGAACCTGGGTAAACATCGTGTCCCTTGCCTCCTATTACCATTAGCCTTAGGCGCATAGTTCGGGACCCCCCACCCAAGATCCACCGGTTTTGACACCGGCAGCATCATCTAAGGAACTCAGGGCAGCCTTGGTATGGAGAGCGGTGGGTAAGATGCATGGGCAAACCGGCAGATGTTGACAATGGAGGCCTCGCAGCGGCGACGGCGAGGACCTTTCTAGGGTTTAGAGAGAGGGAGGGGGTGCGTGTGTGTGCACGCGTGCCCGAGGAGGTTTTGGTGTGTGTTTTTGTGTGTGTGTGTGGAGGGGGGCAGGGGTGTGTTTGAGTAAATGACACTGGTACTGAAGATTTTACTATGCGGGAGTCAAACACGGGAGTGAAATGCCAGGGCTATTGAAAATTCTGATGATGGTGCATCACACACGGTCCGGAGATAACAACCGTGTGCTATGAAACAGTAAAACCCTCAAGGCGGGCAGATATTTTCTAGGGGCAGGCGGGATTGGGAACAAGAAACATCACACACGGTTTGGAGGTAACAACTGTGTGGTATGAAACAGAAAAACCCTCGAGGCGGGCAGCTATTTTCTAGGGGCAGGCGGGATTGGGAACAAGAAACATCGCACACGGTCCGGAGATAACAACTGTGTGTTATGAAATAGAAAAACCCTCGAGGCGGGCAGATATTTCCCACGGGCAGGCGTGATTGGGAACAAGAAACACC
>NC_057813.1:272417371-272419102 GCF_018294505.1 Triticum aestivum
ACAAGAAACACCGCACAAGGTCCGAAGATAAAAACCATGTGTTATGAAACATAAAAACCCTCAAGGCGGGCAGATATTTTCTAGCGATGCAGGTGTGATTGGGAACAAGAAACATGGCACACGGTCCGGAGATAACAACCATGTGTTATGAAACAAAAAAACCCTCCTTGAGGCGGGCAGATATTTTCTAGGGATGTAGGTCGGATTGGGAACAAGAAACATCGCACACGGTCCGGAGATAACAAGCGTGTGTTATGAAACAGAAAAACCCTTGAGGCAGGCAGATATTTTTGAGAGGGGGAGCCTCGTGGAGCCCAATGTACTATGTGGATGTGTGCGAGACTGGGGCACCGGCGTGGCACACGGTTAGTTTGAGTGAACCGTGTCTGTTGCATCATCCAACTTGTCTAATGTTCATAAAT
Source organism: Triticum aestivum (assembly GCF_018294505.1). Lineage (NCBI taxonomy): Eukaryota > Viridiplantae > Streptophyta > Magnoliopsida > Poales > Poaceae > Triticum > Triticum aestivum. The sequence goes on from NC_057813.1 coordinate 272,417,794, forward strand.
TTGGCAAGAAATGATGCGGGAGAGGGTCAGAACATGAACACACTTGCATGTGGACCAAATTTATGTATGAAAAGGGTGGTTTCTTTTTCAAATACCAAATGCAACTTCAATATCACACCTATCTCGCAAAGCGCACGGTATTGCTTGCCCCCCATCATGTTGGCATGAAGGGAACCCTAAGCTATGAATGCATGCCCCCCTGAAGGAAATATGCCCTAGAGGCTATAATAAAGTTATTATTTATTTCCTGAATTCATGATAAATGTTTATTATTCATGCTAGGATTGTATTAATCGGAAACTTAGTACATGTGTGAATACATAGACAAAACATATAGTCCCTAGTATGCCTCTACTTGACTAGCTCGTTTATCAAAGATGGTTATGTTTCCTCACCATAGACATGTGTTGTCATTTGATGAATGGGATCAAATCATTAGGAGAAATATGTGATGGACATGACACATCTGTTAGCTTAGCATTGTGATCATGTTAGTTTCATTACTACTGCTTTCTTCATGACTTATACAAAGTTCCTCAGACTATGAGATTATTCAACTCCCGAATACCGGAGGAACACTTTGTGTGCTGCCAAACGTCACAACGTAAAAGAGTGATTATAAAGGTGCTCTGCAGGTGTCTCCGAAGGTGTTTGTTGGATTGGCATAGATCAAGATTAGGATTTGTCACTCCGTGTTTTGGAGAGGTATCTCTGGGCCCTCTCGGTAATACTCATCACTATAAGCCTTGCAAGCATCGTAACTAATGAGTTAGTTGTGGGATGAAGTATTATGGAACGAGTAAAGAGACTTGTCGGTGATTGAACTAGGTATTGAGATACCGACGATCAAATCTCGGGCAAGTAACATACCGATGACAAAGGGAACAACATATGTTGTTATGCGGTTTGACCGATAAAAGATCTTCGTAGAATATTTAGGAACCAATATGAGCATCCATATTCCTCTATTGGTTATTGACCGGAGACGTATCTCGGTCATGTCTACATAGTTCTCAAACCCATAGGGTCCGCACGCTTAATGTTCAATGACGATTGGTATTATGAGTTTATGTGTTTTGTACCGAAGGTAGTTCAGAGTCGCAGATGTGATCACGGACATGACGAGGAGTCTAAAAATGGTCTAGACATGAAGATTGATATATTGGACGACTATGTTTGGACATCGGAATGGTTCTGGTTGAGTTCTGGCACTGACCGGAGTACCGGGTGTTACCGGAACCCTCCCGGGGAGCATATGGGCCTTAATTCGCCTTAGTGGGAGAGGAGAGAAGTCAGCCTAGGACGGGGG